>NC_034201.2:51798536-51844690 GCF_002021735.2 Oncorhynchus kisutch
AGTTAGTTAGCTACACCGCTACATGGTAAAACAATAGTGTGTAGTTCCAGTAGTTAGCTACACTGCTACATGGTAAAACAGTAGTGTGTAGTTCCAGTAGTTAGTTAGCTACACCGCTACATGGTAAAACAGTAGTGTGTAGTTCCAGTAGTTAGCTACACCGCTACATGGTAAAACAGTAGTGTGTAGTTCCAGTAGTTAGTTAGCTACACCGCTACATGGTAAAACAGTAGTGTGTAGTTCCAGTAGTTAGCTACACCGCTCCATGGTAAAACAGTAGTGTGTAGTTCCAGTAGTTAGTTAGCTACACTGCTACATGGTAAAACAGTAGTGTGTAGTTCCAGTAGTTAGTTAGCTACACCGCTACATGGTAAAACAGTAGTGTGTAGTTCCAGTAGTTAGCTACATGGTAAAACAGTAGTGTGTAGTTCCAGTAGTTAGCTACACCGCTACATGGTAAAACAGTAGTGTAGTTCCAGTAGTTAGCTACACCGCTACATGGTAAAACAGTAGTGTGTAGTTCCAGTAGTTAGTTAGCTACACCGCTACATGGTAAAACAGTAGTGTGTAGTTCCAGTAGTTAGCTACACCGCTACATGGTAAAACAGTAGTGTAGTTCCAGTAGTTAGCTACACCGCTACATGGTAAAACAGTAGTGTGTAGTTCCAGTAGTTAGTTAGCTACACCGCTACATGGTAAAACAGTAGTGTGTAGTTCCAGTAGTTAGCTACATGGTAAAACAGTAGTGTGTAGTTCCAGCAGTTAGCTACACCGCTACATGGTAAAACAGTAGTGTGTAGTTCCAGTAGTTAGTTAGCTACACCACTACATGGTAAAACAGTAGTGTGTAGTTCCAGTAGTTAGCTACACCTCTACATGGTAAAACAGTAGTGTGTAGTTCCAGTAGTTAGCTACATGGTAAAACAGTAGAGTGTAGTTCCAGTAGTTAGCTACACCGCTACATGGTAAAACAGTAGTGTGTAGTTCCAGTAGTTAGCTACACCTCTACATGGTAAAACAGTAGTGTGTAGTTCCAGTAGTTAGCTACATGGTAAAACAGTAGTGTGTAGTTCCAGTAGTTAGCTACACCACTACATGGTAAAACAGTAGTGTGTAGTTCCAGTAGTTAGCTACACCGCTGCATGGTAAAACAGTAGTGTGTAGTTCCAGTAGTTAGCTACACCGCTACATGGTAAAACAGTAGTGTGTAGTTCCAGTTGTTAGCTACACCGCTACACCACTACATGGGAAAACAGTAGTTACCCACTGAAAACACTACCTAGATTTGAATTTAGTTCAACTTACCACCAAGCTACTAGAAAATGTCTGTCTATCAGACTATAAACTCTAAAATCACAGAATATTTTGGAGGATGGGAGGTTATCCCCCCTCGTCTGTCTTTCACCTCTCTAACTCTCTGTGTTTGTCTGTCCTTGAATGGTACAATGTTTCATTGTGGATCTACATTAAGGATGCAGATATGTGGGAGAGAGAGAGAGTTGGAGCAAGTCTGTGTTGTTGTTGTTCAAAGCAAAATGTGGGAGAGAAGTACTGGAACAGTGATAATGACCTTTCTCCCCATCTATCTCTCTCTCCCTATCTCTCTCCCTCTCTCTCTCTCTCTACTCTCTCCATCTTTACTCTCTCCCTCTCTCTCTCTCTCTCTCTCTCTCTCATTCTACTCTCTCCATCTATCTCTCTCTCCTTCTCTCTCTCTCTACTCTCTCCATCTCTACTCTCTCCCTCTCTCTCTCTCTCTCTACTCTCTCCATCTCTACTCTCTCCCTCTCTCCCTCTCTCTCTCTCTCTACTCTCTCCCTCTCTCCCTCTCTCTCCCTCTCTCGCTCTCTATCATGACCACAGGACAGGAGACAGGGCGCCTGGCCAGAGAGAGAAGGAGGGAGAGAGGACACAAGAGGGTTTGTGTGCTGACATGTTTTGATATGGTATCGAGATGATATGGATTTGTGTAATGCAAAAGAGAAAATCTTTGAAAACAACTGAGGCCGAATGACACAGTGTTCTCTACACAGACAGAGACAAACAGTATGCAAAACACACCCACACGTCAATGAAACACACTTTCTGTTTTGGATCACAAGTGAATATGGAGGAATCTGAACAGAACACACACACACAGACACAGTACCATACACACACTCACACAGAGACACTGTACCTCTCTCTCAAACAGACACTGTACCTCTCTCCCAGACAGACACTGTACCTCTCTCCCAGACAGACACTGTACCTCTCTCCCAGACAGACACTGTACCTCTCTCCAAGACCGACACGGTACCTCTCTCAGACAGACACTGTACCTCTATTTCAGACAGGCACTGTACCTCTCTCTCAGACAGACACTGTACCTCTCTCTCAGACAGACACTGTACCTCTATTTCAGACAGACACTGTACCTCTCTCTCAGACAGACACTGTACCTCTCTCTCAGACAGACACTGTACCTCTCTCTCAGACAGACACTGTACCTCTCTCTCAGACAGAGACACTGTACCTCTCTCTCAGGCAGAGACACTGTACCTCTCTCAGGCAAAGACACTGTACCTCTCTCTCAGACAGAGACACTGTACCTCTCTCTCAGGCAGAGACACTGTACCTCTCTCTCTCAGACACAGACACTGTACCTCTCTCTCAGGCAGACACTGTACCTCTCTCTCAGACACAGACACCGTACCACACACACACACACACACACAGTACCATACACACACTCACACAGAGACACTGTACCTCTCTCTCAAACAGACACTGTACCTCTCTCTCAGACAGACACTGTACCTCTCTCAGACAGACACTGTACCTCTCTCAGACAGACACTGTACCTCTCTCTCAGACAGACACTGTACCTCTCTCAGACAGACACTGTACCTCTCTCAGACAGACACTGTACCTCTCACCCACACACAGACTGTACCTCTCTCCCAGACAGACACTGTACCTCTCTCCCAGACAGACACTGTACCTCTCTCTCAGACATACACTGTACCTCTCCCAGACAGACACTGTACCTCTCTCCCAGACAGAGACACTGTACCTCTCTCTCAGACAGACACTGTACCTCTCTCTCAGACAGACACTGTACCTCTCTCTCAGACAGACACTGTACCATACTCTCTCTCTCACCGTGAGGGAGGTGAAGGTCATGCACATTCCTCCGAAGCCGTTAAATGTCAGCGCGATGAAGATCAGGATTGACAGCTCTGTGGAGGAAGACGGAGACACCGTCAGACACAGACACACACACAGACACAGACACACGTATTCCCTTCAGACACACATACGCATAAACACAAATGGACAAACGTTCACACACACACATACACCCTAAAGATATACACACACACATACACCCTAAAGATATACACACACACACATAGTGATATGGCAGCTTGGTGATATGGTAGCTAGGTGATATGTTAGCTTGGTGATACGGTAGCTAGGTGATATGTTAGCTTGGTGATATGGTAGCCAGGTGATATGTTAGCTTGGTGATATGGTAGCTAGGTGACGTGGTAGCTAGGTGATATGGTAGCTATGTGATATGTTAACTAGGTGATATGTTGATATGATAGCTAGGTGACATGGTAGCTAGATGATATGGTAGCTATGTGATATGGTAGCCAGGTGATATAGTAGCTAGGTAATATAGTGATATGGTAGCTAGGTGATATAGTGATATGGTAGCAAGGTGAGATGGTAGCTAGGTAATATAGTGATATGGTAGCTAGGTGATATAGTGATATGGTAGCTAGGTAATGTAGTGACGGTGATATGGTAGCTATGTAATATAGTGATATGGTAGCTAGATAATATAGTGATATGGTAGCTAGGTAATATAGTGAGATGGTAGCTAGATGATATGGTGAGATGGTAGCTAGATAATATAGTGATATGGTAGCTAGGTAATATAGTGATATGGTAGCTAGGTGATATGGTAGCTGGGTAATATAGTGATATGGTAGCTAGGTAATATAGTGATATGGTATCTAGGTGATATGGTAGCTAGGTAATATAGTGAGATGGTGGTTAGGTAATATAGTGATATGTTATCAAGGTAATGTAGTGATGGTGATATGGTAGCTAGGTATTGTAGTGATACTAATATGTTATTTAGGTAATATGGTAGCTAGGTTATATGGTAGCTAGGTGATATGGTAGCTATGAGATATGGTAGCTATGTGATATGTTGATATGGTAGCTAGGTGATATGGTAGCTAGGTAATATAGTGAGATGGTAGCTAGGTAATATAGTGATATGATAGCTAGGTAATATAGTGATATGGTAGCTAGGTATTATAGTGATACTAATGTATTTTTTAGGTGATATGGTAGCTAGGTGACATGGTAGCTAGGTGATGTAGTGATCGTGACATGGTAGTTTGGTGACATTACAACTAGTTCATGTAGTAATAGTGATATGGTAGTTTGGTGACGTGGTAGCTTGGTGATGTAGTGATAGTGATATGGTAGTTTGGTGATAAGGTAGTTTGGTGACATGGTACTGTATGCTAGGTAGTCTACTCACCATCAGGGTTGTATGCTCCGTAGGCGATGAGAAGACAAGAGAAGGAGAAACAGGCACTGGAATACACACAAACAATACATCAATATCATATAGAGGATGTCTGGTTATTCTTTAAAAGTGCTTTCCTCACCATCTTAAATAAGCGTGCTCCATTCAAAAACTTTAGAACCAGGAACAGATATAGCCTTTGGTTCTCTCCAGACCTGTCTGCCCTTGACCAGCACAAAAACATCCTGTGGCATTCTGCATTAGAATCGAACAGCCCCCGCGATTTGCAACTTTTCAGACATTTGCATCCTGTAGTACAAACTCAAAAACATTCTGGGCCACTGTAAGCCCACAAGAGCACCTCCTCCCATCTGCCCAATGTACTGAGACTAGGAAACACTGTCACCACCGATAAATCCATGATAATTGAGAATATCAATAAGAATTTTTCTACGGCTTTCCATGCTTTCCACCTGGCTACCCCTACCCCAGTCAACAGCCCTGCACCACCCACAGCCTCCCCCATTTCTCCTTCACCCATATCTAGATAGCTGATGTTCTGAAAGAGTTGCAAAATCGGGATCCCTACAAATCAGCTGGGGTAGACAATCTGGACCAACTCTTTCTAAAATGATCCTCCAAAATTGTTGCCATCCCTATTACTGGCCTTTTCAACCTCTCTTTCGTATCGTCTGAGATCCCCAAAGATTGGAAAGCTGCCGCAGTCATCCCCCTCTTCAAAGGGGAGACACTCTAGACCCAAACTGCAAAAAGACCTATATCTATCCTACACTTCCTTTCAAAGGTCTTCCAAAGCCAAGTCAACAAACAGATCACAGACCATTTCGAATCCCACCGTACCTTCTCCGCTACGCAATCTGGTTTCCAAGCAGGTCATGGGTGCACCTCAGCCACGCTCAAGGTCCTAAACGATATCATAACCGCCATCGATAAGAGACAATACTGTGCCGCTGTATTCATCGATCTGGCCAAAGCGTTCGACTCTGTCAATAATCACATTCTTATCGGATGACTCAACAGCCTTGGTTTCTTAAATGACTGCCTCGGCTGGTTCACTAACTACTTCTCAGATAGAGTTTAGTGTGTCAAATCGGAGGGCCTGTTGTCTGGACCTCTGGCAGTCTCTATGCGGGTGCCACAGGGTTCAATTCTCTGGCCAACTCTCTTCTCTGTATACATCAATGATGTCGCTCTTGCTGCTAGTGATTCTCTGATCCACCTCTACGCAGACGACACCATTCTGTATACTTCTGGCCCTTCTTTGGACGATCCCCCTCTACACAGATGACATCATAAACCCCCACCTGAGATAAGGTGGGGCTTTACCTAACAAATATTTATAGAGAACCTGGAGCCAGTGGGTTTGGTGACGAGTATGAAGCGAGGGCCAGCCAACGAGAGCATACAGGTCGCAGTGGTGGGTAGTATATGGGGATTTAGTGATATGGGATGGCACTGTGATAGACTGCATCTAATTTGTTGAGTAGAGTGTTGGAGGCTATTTTGTAAATTACATCGCCGAAGTCGAGGATTGGTAGGATGGTCAGTTTTACAAGGGTAAGTTTGACAGCATGAGTGAAGGATGCTTTGTTGCGAAATAGGAAACCGATTCTAGATTTCATTTTGGATTGGAGATGCTTAATGTGAGTCTGGAAGGAGAGTTTACAGTCTAACCAGACACCTAGGTATTTGTAGTTGTCCACATATTCTAAGTCAGAGCCGACCAGAGAAGTGATGCTGGACGGGCGGGCAGGTGCAGGCAGCGATTGGTTGAAGAGCATGCACTTAGTTTTACTTGCATTTAAGAACAGTTGGAGGCCACAAAGGAGAGTTGTAAGGCATTGAAGCTCGTCTGGAGGTTTGTTAACACAGTGTCCAAAGAAGGGCCAGAAGTATACAGAATGGTGTCATCTGCGTAGAGGTGGATCAGAGAATCACCAGCAGCAAGAGCAACATCGCTGATGTATACATGTATACCACGGCTAAGGAATGTTCTTAGGCACGACGCAATGCCCCCGAGGTGCCTTATTGCTATTATAAACTGGTTACCAACGTAATTAGATGTTTTGTCATACCCGTGGTATACCACGACTGTCAGCCAATCAGCATACACCATGTAAACTCATACCACGTCAACTCACACCTGTTTAGCCATTTAAACCAACACAGACTGAACTCAGACTCCCCCTCCTCCACCCACTGTCCCTCCTCCTATCGCTCTCTCCTACCTGCCCAGCAGTCGTAGGTTGCGTGGTCCGTATTTGTCCATGACGATGCCCAGCGGCAGAGTGATGGCTGATAGAAGGAATGATCCCACTGTGAAGGCCAGGTTCAACATCTCATCCTGGTCCTTACAGATGAGCCAGCCGTTCATCCTCATAGGGCCATTGGGGTCCTGGGGGGCCAGGGGCCTCATCTCTACCCCATCCCCTAACCCCACCACACCCTCTGCCTCAGAGTAGTAATCACTGTAGTCATCATCGCCCTCTGGTGGGGGGAGGGGGACAGACAGGTTGGAGGAGGAGGTGTGGTTACCTAGAGGGAGGAAGGGTCAGTATCAGATATTATTCTCATTAATATTGTTATTGTTGTTTTTGTTGGTAATCCCATGTCCACTATTATTATTGCTGAGACAACAGAGAGAGAGAGAGAGATGCAGCATTGCACTTTACTCTGGGTGAATGAACCGTGAGGTAGAATGCCTCAGCAGATTAGCAGAGTAGCGTGGTAGTCAGGTGGTCAAGTGATGTTGTTCTGACACATGGTTCTGTGTTACTTGACATCACGGCCACTTCATGAAGATACTACTACCCTGTGCTGGGATTTTAAAATGGGACCATCGCGCTCTTACAGCAGTTTGGTTGGTGCGTAAAACCTGTCAATTCAGAATTCAAAAATATGTTGCATAAGGCTTTGTTTTAATGCGGCAGGGATAGCGTTCACATACTTTTCAGCTTTGCAGCCTTCTTCAGTGTGTAGGTACCATTTTTTTAATTCAAAACAGCGTTTGTAGGGAACACAGGTGAGCAACTGATGAGCAACAGGTACTTCTAATCAGGGTTGCCAATAATCTGCCAATCAGGGATGTGGCTTCTCTGGTATACCTGTACACAAGTTAGTCACAAAGAAATAAAGAATGATAGGACAGTCTATCCCCCTCTCCTCCCTCTGATCCCTGGTCTAGACTGTCCTGAATCTAGTTGATGGTCCCTGGTCTAGACTGTCCTGAATCTAGTTGATGATCCCTGGTCTAAACTGTCCTGAATCTAGTTGATGATCCCTGGTCTAGACTGTCCTGAATCTAGTTGATGCTCCCTGGTCTAGACTGTCCTGAATCTAGTTGATGATCCCTGGTCTAAACTGTCCTGAATCTAGTTGATGATCCCTGGTCTAGACTGTCCTGAATCTAGTTGATGATCCCTGGTCTAGACTGTCCTGAATCTAGTTGATGATCCCTGCTCTAGACTGTCCTGAATCTAGTTGATGATCCCTGCTCTAGACTGTCCTGAATCTAGTTGATGATCCCTGGTCTAGACTGTTCTGAATCTAGTTGATGATCCCTGGTCTAGACTGTCCTGAATCTAGTTGATGATCCCTGGTCTAGACTGTCCCGAATCTAGTTGATGATCCCTGGTCTAGACTGTCCTGAATCTAGTTGATGATCCCTGCTCTAGACTGTCCTGAATCTAGTTGATGATCCCTGGTCTAGACTGTCCTGAATCTAGTTGATGATCCCTGGTCTAGACTGTCCTGAATCTAGTTGATGATCCCTGCTCTAGACTGTCCTGAATCTAGTTGATGATCCCTGGTCTAGACTGTTCTGAATCTAGTTGATGATCCCTGGTCTAGACTGTCCTGAATCTAGTTGATGATCCCTGGTCTAGACTGTCCTGAATCTAGTTGATGATCCCTGCTCTAGACTGTCCTGAATCTAGTTGATGGTCCCTGGTCTAGACTGTCCTGAATCTAGTTGATTATCCCTGGTCTAGACTTTCCTGAATCTAGTTGATGATCCCTGGTCTAGACTGTCCTGAATCTAGTTGATGATACCTGGTCTAGACTGTCCTGAATCTAGTTGATGATCCCTAGGGAAACCTCAGCCACATGTGACCTCACCCTTCGCCCTCTAACTCTGATTAGAAACAGCTTAGTACACACACACCCTGCCTGTTCCGATAATACTAACCTCCCTTCTCTGATACCACCGGCCCTCTCTCAGCAAAAAAAACATGAGGAGGAGAGAAGAGAGGGGGAACAGATAAAAAGAGAAAAGATAGAGATAGTCGAGGTATTTGCATAGATATTATCTCTGCTTTACTGGGCCTTTATGAGTTCCTCTCTGGCACTATGCCATGCATGGATAAAGAGATACAATACACAGGAACGTGTTGTTATTGTCATATCAACGATAGATTAGGATTCAGTTTGAGAAATACTTCCACTGATCAAATATAGAAACATGAAAAGTATCTCTTTACTTCTGAAGTTAAAACATTCTTCACGACTCAACTTTATTAAATAAGAATCAAATGAAATAATAAGATCAACTCAATTGACTTTAGTCGACAGAGAGAGAGCAGAGACAGGGACAAGACAGAGGAAGAGAAAGAGAATGAGGAAGAGAAAGAGAATGAGGAACAAGTCAGAAGTTTTTAAAGAACAACGACAGAGGAAGAGAAAGATAAGAGTAACGTCAGAATTTTGACTTCCAGTAGGGACCGTGTGAGTCAGTCTGCAGGCACGCATGCACACACACACACACACACACAAGGTGGTGACTGTAAAAAGTGATGTGTTGTTTATGCTGAGTGAGGTGTATTTTGTAGCTGAGTCCAGCTGGTTAGGGTTCCAAGTCTACTTCCTGTTAACAGACCTTTGGAATGGAACAGCCAACCACGACCCACAAGACCTCGTCTCCCACATGCTGACTCTCCATTCTCTCATTCCTTTCTCTATCCATCTCTCTTTACCTCTCTCTCTCTCTATTCCTTTCTCTCTCTATATATATATAAACTCAAAGATAATTCCAAATAACTTCACAGTTCTTCATTGTAAAGGATTTCAACACTGTGTCCCATGCTTGTTCAATGAACCATAAACAATTAATGAACATGCACCTGTGGAACGGTTGTTAAGACACTAACAGCTTACAGACGGTAGGCAATTACGGTCACAGTTATGAAAACTTGGGACACCAAAGAGAACTTTCTACTGACTATGAAAAACACCAAAAGAAAGATGCCCAGGGTCTCTGCTCATCTGTGTGAACGTGCCTTAGGCATGCTGCAAGGAGGCATGAGGACTGCAGATGTGGCCAGGGCAAGAAATTGCAATGTCCGTACTGTGAGACGCCTAAGACAGCGCTACAGGGAGACAGGATGGACAGCTGATCGTCCTCGCATTGGCAGACCACGTGTAACAACACTTGCACAGGATCGGTATGTCCGAACATTACACCTGTGGGACAGGTACAGGATGGTAACAACAACTGCCTGAGTTACACCAGGAATGCACAATCCCTCCATCAGTGCTCAGACTGTCCACAATAGGCTGAGAGAGGCTGGACTGAGGGCTTGTAGGCCTGTTGTAAGGCAGGTCCTCACCAGACATCACCGGCAACAACGTCGCGTATGGGCACTAACCTACCGGTGCTGGACCAGACAGGACTGACAAAAAGTGCTCTTCTCTGACGAGTCGCGGTTTTGTCTCACCAGGGGTGATGGTCGGATTCGCGTTGTTCTTCAAAGGAATGAGTGTTACACCGAGGCCTGTACTCTGGAGCGGGATAGAGGTGGAGGTGGAGGTGGAGAGGTGGAGGGTCCGTCATGGTCTGGGGCGGTGTGTCACAGCATAATCGGACTGAGCTTGTTGTCATTGCAGGCAATCTCAACACTATGCGTTACAGGGAAGACATCCTCCTCCCTCATGTGGCACCCTTCCTGCAGGCTCATCCTGACATGACCCTCCAGCATGACAATGCCACCAGCCAAACTACTCGTTCTGTGTGTGATTTCCTGCAAGACAGACATGTCAGTGTCTTGCCATGGCCAGCGAAGAGCCCGGATCTCAATCCCATTGAGCACGTCTGGGACCTGTTGGATCAGAGGGTGAGGGCTAGGGCCATTCCCAGCAGAAATGTCTGGGAACTTGCAGGTGCCTTGGTGGAAGTGTGGGGTAACATCTCACAGCAAGAACTGGCAAATCTGGTGCAGTCCATGAGGAGGAGATGCACTGCAGTACTTAACGCAGCTGGTGGCCACACCAGATACTGACTGTTACTTTTAATTTTGACCCCCCCTTATTATGGAACTTGTTCAGTTTATGTCTCATGTCTTGATATGATAATACAAATATTTACACATGTTAAGTTTGCTGAAAATGAACGCAGTTGACAGTGAGAGGATGTTTCTTTTTATGCTGAGTTCATATTCATCTCTCTACTCCTCTCTCTCTCTCTCTCGCTCTCTGTACCACTCACATCCCTCTCTCTATACATCTCTCTCTACCTCTCTCGCTCTCTATTCCTCTCTCTCCATACCGCTCTCATCCCTCTCTCTATACATCTCTCTTTACCTCTCTCTCTCTATTCCTCTCTCTCTCTCTCTCTCTTTACCTCCCTCTCTCCATCCCTTATTCTTCAGAGTTTATCAGTGAACTTGAGACAATCCTCAGTAATGTTGGCCTCTGTATCTCTGCCTCACACACACATAACAAAGTAACAATGTATTGAGATAGAAATGTAATGTGTAGAACAGATATGATAGTCTGTCATGTAGAATAAAGGATCAGCTCTGTAGTGGAGAACAGATATGATAGTCTGTCATGTAGAATAAAGGATCAGCTCTGTAGTGTAGAACAGATATGATAGTCTGTCATGTGGAGTAAAGGATTGTGATCAGCTCTGTAGTGTAGAACAGATATGATAGTCTGTCATGTAGAATAAAGGATCAGCTCTGTAGTGTAGAACAGATATGATAGTCTGTCATGTGGAGTAAAGGATCAGCTCTGTAGTGTAGAACAGATATGATAGTCTGTCATGTGGAGTAAAGGATCAGCTCTGTAGTGGAGAACAGATATGATAGTCTGTCATGTAGAATAAAGGATCAGCTCTGTAGTGGAGAACAGATATGATAGTCTGTCATGTAGAATCAAGGATCAGCTCTGTAAAATCACACAACTTAAAATTACAATACACTTTCAGATTTCAATTTGTCATTGTGGGGTTTTGTGGGTAGATGGGTGTGATACATTTGTTTAAAAATCAATTTTGAATCCAGGCTCTAACACAACAAAATGTGAAATAAGTAAAGAGGTATGGATACAGACGAATTTCAACAAACGTCAATGCATCACAGCTGCATCATACGCGTTGCCATGGCAACGATACAGGACATCAC
Organism: Oncorhynchus kisutch; assembly: GCF_002021735.2. Classification (NCBI taxonomy): domain Eukaryota; kingdom Metazoa; phylum Chordata; class Actinopteri; order Salmoniformes; family Salmonidae; genus Oncorhynchus; species Oncorhynchus kisutch. The sequence goes on from NC_034201.2 coordinate 51,810,489, forward strand.
CTGTGTCTCAACTACAGTCCCCCTCATCCTTTATCCCCTGGAACTGTCCAGTGCTTGTAGCATTCTATGGTCTCATTGACTGTTCTATTTTTCTCTAACACACACCGTTTCAATGTTTCTGTAACAATACATTTGATTCATCAACGGTCGTAATGATGGAGGATCATTTGATTTCCAGTTATGAAGTAAATGTTTTTTCAAAATCATTGACGAGAAAAGTATGGTCCCCACTATTGGGTATTTCACTGCACCCTCATATGCCATGTCTTTAAATATGCAGACACATGGATTAAAAGTACATTTACATTGTAAAACTTCTGACAGCCAACTGTCTAACTCCGCCCATAACTTTGGGACTTCATAGCTTTCCCAGAAGGCATGGATTATTGAGTCATTGTTAGTTTTACACTTAAGATATTACTCTGCCGTTGTGCTGTAGAATTTGTGAATTTTAGGGGACCTCCCTCCTAGACACCTGATGTTCCTGGGGTCCTCCTAGACACGTAATGTTCCTGGGGTCCCCCTAGACACGTGATGTTCCTGGGGTCCTCCCTCCTAGACACCTGATGTTCCGGGGGTCCTCCTAGACATGTAATGTTCCTGGGGTCCTCCCTTCTAGACACCTAATGTTCCTGGGGTCCTCCCTTCTAGACACCTAATGTTCCTGGGGTCCCCCCTCCTAAATACCTAATATTCCTGGGGTCCTCCTAGATACCTATTGTTCCTGGAGTCCTCCCTTCTAGACACCTATTGTTCCTGGGGTCCTCCTAGACACCTAATGTTCCTGGGGTCCTCCTTCCTAGACATCTAATGTTTCTGGGGTCCTCCCTCCTATATACCTAATGTTCCTGTGGTCCTCCTAGACACCTAATGTTCCTGGGGTCCTCCCTCCTAGACATCTAATGTTCCTGGGGTCCTCCCTCCTAGACATCCAATGTTCCTGGGGTCCTCCCTCCTAGACACCTAATGTTCCTGGGGTCCTTCTAGACACCTAATGTTCCTAGGGTCCTCCTAGATACCTATTGTTCCTGGGGTCCTCCTAGATACCTAATGTTCCTGGGGTCCTCCTAGATACCTAATGTTCCTAGGGTCCTCCTAGATACCTAATGTTCCTGGGGTCCTCCCTTCTAGACACCTAATGTTCCTGGGGTCCTCCTAGACACCTATTGTTCCTGGGGTCCTCCCTCATAGACACCTAATGTTCCTGTGGTCCTCCCTCATAGACACCTAATGTTCCTGGGGTCCTCCTAGACACCTAATGTTCCTGGGGCCCTCCTAGACACCTAATGTTCCTTGGGTCCTCCTAGACACCTAATGTTCCTGGTGTAATCTTAGACACATAGTGTTCCTGGGATCCTCCTTGGCACCTAATGTTCCTGGGGTCCTCCCTCCTAGACCCCTAATGTTCCTGGGGTCCTCCCTCCTAGACCCCTAATGTTCCTGGGGTCCTCCCTCCTAGACACCTAATGTTCCTGGGGTCCTCCTAGATACCTAATGTTCCTGGGTTCCTCCTAGACACCTAATGTTCCTGGGGTCTTTTTAGACACCTAATGTTCCTGGGGTCCTCCTTGATACCCATTGTTCCTGGGGTCCTCCCTCCTAGATCCTAATGTTCCTGGGGTCCTCCTAGACACCTAATGTTCCTGGGTTCTTCCTAGACACCTAATATTCCTGGGGTCCTCCCTCCTAGATACCTAATGTTCCTGGGGTCTATTAAGACACCTAATGTTCCTGGGGTCCTCCTAGATACCTAATATTCCTGGGGTCCTCCCTCCTAGATACCTAATGTTCCTGGGGTCCTCCCTCCTAGATACCTAATGTTCCTGGGGACCTCCCTCATGGACACCTAATGTTCCTGGGGTCCTCCTAGACATCTAATGATCCTGGGGATCTCCCTCATAGATAGCTAATGTTTCTGGGGTCCTCCCTTCTAGACACCTAATGTTCCTGGGGTCCTCCTAGATACCTAATGTTCCTGGGGACCTCCCTCATGGACACCTAATGTTCCTAGGGACCTCCCTCATAGATACATAATGTTCCTGGGGTCCTCCCTCCTAGACACCTAATGTTCCTGGGGTCCTCCTAGATACCTAATGTTCCTGGGGACCTCCCTCATAGATAGCTAATGTTCCTGGGGTCCTCCCTTCTAGACACCTAATGTTCCTGGGGTCCTCCTAGATACCTAATGTTCCTGGGGACCTCCCTCATGGACACCTAATGTTCCTAGGGACCTCCCTCATAGATACATAATGTTCCTGGGGTCCTCCCTCCTAGACACCTAATGTTCCTGGGGTCCACATAGACACCTAATGTTCCTGGGGACCTCCCTCATAGATAGCTAATGTTCCTGGGGTCATCCCTTCTAGACACCTAATGTTCCTGGTGTCCTCCTAGATACCTAATGTTCCTGGGGACCTCCGTCCTAGACACCTAATGTTCCTGGGGTCATTCCTTCTAGACACCTAATGTTCCTGGGGTCCTCCCTCCTAGACACCTAATGTTCCTGGGGTCCTCCTAGATACCTAATGTTCCTGGGGACCTCCGTCCTAGACACCTAATGTTCCTGGGGTCATTCCTTCTAGACACCTAATGTTCCTGGTGTCCTCCTAGATACCCAATGTTCCTGGGGACCTCCGTCCTAGACACCTAATGTTCCTGGGGTCCTCATAGGCACCTGATGTTCCTTTACATTTCTTTATACATTTCTGGAATGTGTAATGTTTCATCTTTCTAATACAGCCTTTAATATCTGTGTGAGAGGTGAATGATGTCAGAGAGAGAGACTGTTACAGAGATGTTCATGTGTTAATGTAGAAACCACTCACATTCAGGAGAGCGTGAAACACAGTTCTCACGTTCACATTACTCTGAATAATCACCCTGCTACAAGTTGTGGAGATGTGTATTAACGTTTGTGGAGAAGTTAATTGAATGTTGTGGAGAAGTTAATTGAATGTTGTGGAGAAGTTAATTGAAGGTTGTGGAGAAGTTAATTGAAGGTTGTGGAGAAGTTAATTGAATGTTGTGGAGAAGTTTAATGAAGGTTGTGGAGAAGTTCATTGAAGGTTGTGGAGAAGTTTAATGAAGGTTGTGGAGAAGTTCATTGAAGGTTGTGGAGAAGTTTAATGAAGGTTGTGGAGAAGTTCATTGAAGGTTGTGGAGAAGTTCATTGAAGGTTGTGGAGAAGTTTAATGAAGGTTGTGGAGAAGTTCATTGAAGGTTGTGGAGAAGTTCATTGAAGGTTGTGGAGAAGTTCATTGAAGGTTGTGGAGAAGTTTAATGAAGGTTGTGGAGAAGTTTATAAAAGGTTGTGGAGAAGTTTAATGAAGGTTGTGGAGAAGTTCATTGAAGGTTGTGGAGAAGTTTATAAAAGGTTGTGGAGAAGTTTAATGAAGGTTGTGGAGAAGTTCATTGAAGGTTGTGGAGAAGTTCATTGAAGGTTGTTGAGAAGTTTATAAAAGGTTGTGGAGAAGATTGTTAAAGGTTGTGGAGAAGAGAGGACCTGAGCCCTAGGACCATGCCTCAGGACTACCTGGCATGATGACTCCTTGCTGTCCCCAGTCCACCTGGTCATGCTGCTGCTACAGTTTCAACTGTTCTGCCTGCAGCTATGGAACCCTGACCTGTTCACCGGACGTGCTACCTGTCCCAGACCTGCTGTTTTCAACTCTCTAGAGACAGCAGGAGCGGTAGAGATACACTTAATGATCGGCTATGAAAAGCCAACTGACATTTACTCCTGAGGTGCTGACTTGCTGCATCCTCGACAACTACTGTGATTATTATTATTTGACCATGCTGGTCATTTATGAACATTTGAACATCTTGGCCATATTGTTATAATCTCCACCCAGCACAGCCAGAAGAGGACTGGCCACCCCACATAGCCTGGTTCCTCTCTAGGTTTCTTCCTAGGTTTTGGCCTTTCTAGGGAGTTTTTCCTAGCCACCATGCTTCTACACCTGCATTGCTTGCTGTTTGGGGTTTTAGGCTGGGTTTCTGTACAGCACTTTGAGATATCAGCTGATGTAAATACATTTGATTTAATTTGATTTGATCAAAGGTGGTGCTCTTACCTTCTCCATTGCACATGTAGGAGTAGTAGCCTTCAGACTTGAGCATGATGAGTAGTGATCCCCAGCCCAACAGGACAGCTGAGAACAGCAGGTTTTCTATGATGGCTGTCACCGCCATCCACCACCGCCTGGCAAATGCTGTGGCCAGGGACGGAGCCATGACCAGACAGGAGTGGAGAATAGGGAGAGAGAAATGGGGAGTCTAGAGGCCTGAGGTCGAAGTTCAGAGAACGGGGAGTCTAGAGGCCTGAGGTCGAAGTTCAATGAACGGTGAGTCTAGAGGCCTGAGGTCAAAGTTCAGAGAACTGGGAGTCTAGAGGCCTCAGGTCAAAGTTCAGAGAATGGGGAGAGCTGAAAGTGAGGAGAAGTGAGTGAAGCAGCAAATGTTTAGTGACAAGAGACCCTCAGCTAGTAGTCTGGTGATCAGGGTTCACAGGTCTGTGGAGACAGAGAGACAGAGAGAGACAGAGAGGGAGGGAGAGAGAGAGAGTGAGAGAGAGAGAGAGAGAGAGAGACAGAGAGTGAGAGAGAGAGAGATATTATTCCAGCCGTTCTGAACACTGGGCAGTGGTTGTTGAAAATTCAATATGATCCCAGTTACAGCACATGTATATGGATTACTGCTACGTTATAGATGCTCATGGTCCTCTATATTATTGAAGTGTCTGACAGTTGATGACCACCAGAGGAACCTTCGCTGCCCCCCCCCCCCCCCACCCCATTACATCTCACAACTCTAAAGGTGAAACCATGTGACCACGTGGTTCTTTGACCTTCAGGCTGATTCATATGCAACTCTCTCTCTTTTCTCCCGCTCTCTCTTCATGATGGTGAGAGTCCTTCTTTTCCTCCCCTTACACTCTTTCTCAACCTCTTCCCCCCTCCCTCTGCCCCTCAGCTATAGGACACATGGACACACACTGACCTGGTGTAATTACCTAGGTAACACCTCTAGATTATATTGTAGATAGTTACACATTAACAGCAGTGACACGTCGGTAGCCCATGTTCAGCTACAGTATCAAAGTCTCCCACAACAGTCAGTGTAAGAGGGGAGAGTTAGTTTCGCGCTGGTGACAATAACTGACTTCTGTTCAGTGTGGGAACTGATGAAGGATAAACTGGGCTGGCTGGCTGGTTGGCTCTCTCTCCCTCTCTCTCTCTCTCTCTCTCTCTCTCTCACTCTCTCATTCCTTCCCCTCCCTCACTACCCTCTCTCACTCTCTCTCGTTCCTTCCCCTCCCTCACTACCCTCTCTCTCTCTCTCTCTCTCTCTCTCTCACTCTCTCACTCTCTCGTTCCTTCCCCTCCCTCACTCACCTCTCTCTCCCCCCTCTCCTTCATCCCATCCCTCACTCCCCTATCTCTCGCTCTCTCTCCCCTCTCTCTGTCTTTCCTTCCCCTCCCTCCCTCCCTCCCCCCTCTCTCTCTCTAACTCTCTCTCTCTCAATACATTATCTGCCCAACGGTGCATCCCATCCGCAGCACAATAGCACTGCAAACAAATGCCAGACAAACAAACTGATGGTTTGTGACCCGTCGGCACTCTTCTAATCATAACTCCGGAGACAAAACTGCTTGAGAGAATAAGGACAAACCATTAGCTCATAATGACCTAGACAGTTAGTGGACAGCTGAATTCAGCAACATGGTCCATTAATACATTCTGTTGCCCAGATCTTCTTCTTTTAAACTCGGGTCCACATACCTCACGCCCAGAGAAATACATGGGCTACACGGTTTCACCAATGGAAGTACAAAGACGAGTTATTCCAAGCTTCTATATCTTATTATTTACACGGAAAAAGAATAACAAGAAATAACAGTAACTCCATAGCCCATTAATTAACATACAACATTAACACCTATTGTAATCTATTCATCATAGACAGTTTGTACTAACAGTATCCTAAGTGAAGACAGGTATGACTCCATTACAGGTAAGTTACCTACCGGTAGCCTAGTCCCTGATACACACAGGAGTTCAGTTGGATGTTGTTCAGAACTCTTCTGAGGGCTTCTTGTCTTGATATGGTCCTGGTCAGTCGTACTGGCATCTTGACGGGGAAGTCTTTTATACGCACCCTGAATCTCTATCTTACTATTGGCTTTCTGAGGTCCTGCTGGAAAACTGCTGCAGCCAATCAGAGCTTCCCCTCACAGTCGCCCTCTACGGGGTCCACGGAGCAAAGGAGAGAGACAGAGAGCTGAGGTACAGGAAATATATTGACAAAGATTGTGTTTTGATTCAGATAGCTTAAATGATTTGGTACTGGGCATTTATAAAAGTGAAGTCATTTCATTGTATATATTTAGCCAGGATAATCTACTCAGCAATAACTGACGATGTTTATCAGGGAATCCTGCATTCCAATAGTAAAGTCAAACAGTCACAGAAACAGAAAGACAAAGCAGAGCAGAGATGAGGATGGAATCTATCTATATATATATCTACATCTATCTCTCTATATATACAGTATAAATATATACATATCTATCTACAGCATATATCTATCTATATATATATCTACAGCATCTATATATCTACAGCATCAATCTATCTATATATATATATATATATATATATATATATATACAGTATATATATATATATATATATATATCTACAGCATATATCTATCTGTATATATCTACAGCATCTATCTATAGCATATGTCTATCTATATATATATATACAGTGCCTTGCGAAAGTATTCGGCCCCCTTGAACTTTGCGACCTTTTGCCACATTTCAGGTTTCAAACATAAAGATATAAAACTGTATTTTTTTGTGAAGAATCAACAACAATCAAACACAATCAAACACAATCATGAAGTGGAACGACATTTATTGGATATTTCAAACTTTTTTAACAAATCAAAAACTGAAAAATTGGGCGTGCAAAATTATTCAGCCCCTTTACTTTCAGTGCAGCAAACTCTCTCCAGAAGTTCAGTGAGGATCTATGAATGATCCAATGTTGACCTAAATGACTAATGATGATAAATACAATCCACCTGTGTGTAATCAAGTCTCCGTATAAATGCACCTGCACTGTGATAGACTCAGAGGTCCGTTAAAAGCGCAGAGAGCATCATGAAGAACAAGGAACACACCAGGCAGGTCCAAGATACTGTTGTGAAGAAGTTTAAAGCCGGATTTGGATACAAAAAGATTTCCCATGCTTTAAACATCCCAAGGAGCACTGTGCAAGCGATAATATTGAAATGGAAGGAGTATCAGACCACTGCAAATCTACCAAGACCTGGCCGTCCCTCTAAACCTTCAGCTCATACAAGGAGAAGACTGATCAGAGATGCAGCCAAGAGGCCCATGATCACTCTGGATGAACTGCAGAGATCTACAGCTGAGGTGGGAGACTCTGTCCATAGGACAACAATCAGTCGTATATTGCACAAATCTGGCCTTTATGGAAGAGTGGCAAGAAGAAAGCCATTTCTTAAAGATATCCATAAAAAGTGTCGTTTAAGGTTTGCCACAAGCCACCTAGGAGACACACCAAACATGTGGAAGAAGGTGCTCTGGTCAGATGAAACCAAAATGGAACTTTTTGGCAACAATGCAAAACGTTATGTTTGGCATAAAAGCAACACAGCTCATCACCCTAAACACACCATCCCCACTGTCAAACATGGTGGTGGCAGCATCATGGTTTGGGCCTGCTTTTCTTCAGCAGGGACAGGGAAGATGGTTAAAATTGATGGGAAGATGGATGGAGCCAAATACAGGACCATTCTGGAAGAAAACCTGATGGAGTCTGCAAAAGACCTGAGACTGGGATGGAGATTTGTCTTCCAACAAGACAATGATCCAAAACATAAAGCAAAATCTACAATGGAATGGTTCAAAAATAAACATATCCAGGTGTTAGAATGGCCAAGTCAAAGTCCAGACCTGAATCCAATTCGAGAATCTGTGGAAAGAACTGAAAACAGCTGTTCACAAATGCTCTACATCCAACCTCACTGAGCTCGAGCTGTTTTGCAAGGAGGAATGGGAAAAAATGTCAGTCTCTCGATGTGCAAAACTGATAGAGACATACCCCAAGCGACTTACAGCTGTAATCGCAGCAAAAGGTGGCGCTACAAAGTATTAACTTAAGGGGGCTGAATAATTTTGCACGCCCAATTTTTCAGTTTTTGATTTGTTAAAAAAGTTTGAAATATCCAATAAATGTCGTTCCACTTCATGATTGTGTCTCACTTGTTGTTGATTCTTCACAAAAAAATACAGTTTTATATCTTTATGTTTGAAGCCTGAAATGTGGCAAAAGGTCGCAAAGTTCAAGGGGGCCGAATACTTTCGCAAGGCACTGTATATATATATCTACAGCATCTATCTATAGCATATATCTATCTATATCTATATCTATCTACAGCATCTATATATATATATCTATATCTATATACAGTGGGGAGAACAAGTATTTGATACACTGCCAATTTTGCAGGGTTTGTCACGATCGTCGTAAGAAGTGGACCAAAGCGCAGCATGGTATGAATGCATTCTTTTATTGAATGACGAAAAAACACGAAGTAAACTGAACAAGCTAACAAAACAGCGTGACTGCTAATGAAACATAGTGCTAACATGCAACTAGACATAAACAATAACCCACGAAATACCCAAAGAAGATGGCTGCCTAAATATGGTTCCCAATCAGAGACAACGATAAACACCTGCCTCTAATTGAGAGCCAATCTAGGCAACAATAGACCTACATAAACACCTAGATGGAAACAACCCCATAAATCTACAAAACCACTATACAGTTCAAACACCCTAGATGAGACAAAAACACACATACCACCTTCGTCACACCCTGACCTAACCAAAATATATAAAGAAAACAAAGAATACTTAGGTCAGGGCGTGACAGTACCCCCCCCCCCCACAAAGGTGCGGACTCCGGCCACAAAAACCTAATCTAAAAGGGGAGGGTCCGGGTGGGCATCATTCATGGCGGCGGCTCGGGTGCGGGACGTAGACCCCACTCTACCATTGCCCTCTTCAAGGGCCTCTTCAGAGGGACGACCCTCGCCTCCAACCTAGGGTCTAAGATCCAAATTAAAGGCCCCACTGGACTGAGGGGCAGCTCCGGACTGAGGAGCAGCTCCGAACAGAGGGGCAGCTCCGGACTGAGGGGCAGCTCTGGACTGAGGGGCAGCTCCGGACTGAGGGGCAGCTCCGGACTGAGGGGCAGCTCCGGACTGAGGGGCAGCTCCTGGCTGGCTGACGGCTCTGGCAGCTCCTGGTTGGCTTACAGCTCTGGCAGCCCCTGGCTGACTGAGGGCTCTGGCAGCTCCTGGCTGGCTGACGGCTCTGGGAGCTCCTGGCTGACTGACGGCTCTGGCAGCTCCTGGCTGACTGACGGCTCTGGCAGCTCCTGGCTGACTGACGGCTCTGGCAGCTCCTTGCTGGCTGACGGTTCTGGCAGCTCCTGGCTGACTGACGGCTCAGGACAGACTGGCGACTCTGACAGCTCAGGACAGACTGGTGGCTCTGACAGCTCAGGACAGACGGGAGACTCTAGCAGCTCAGGACAGACGGGAGACTCCAGCAGCTCAGGACAGACGGGAGACTCTGGCAGCACTGGGCAGGAGGAAGGCTCTGGCAGCGCTGGACAGGCGGGAGCACCTGTAGGGATGAAACATAGAGACAGCCTGGTGCAGGGGGCTGCCACCGGAGGGCTGGTACATGGAGGTGGCACCGGACAGACCGGACCGTGCAGGCGCACTGGAGTTCTTGAGTACCAAGCCTGCCCAACCTTACCTGGTTGTATGCTCCCCGTAGCCAGTGCAGTGATCTGTGAGCTGCTCTGACAGCTGGTGCTTAAAGTTAGTGAGGGAGATATGAGTCTCCAGCGTCAGTGATTTTTGCAGTTCGTTCCAGTTATTTGAGCAGAGAACTGAAAGGAAAGGCGGCCAAAGGAGGAATTGGCTTTGGGGGTGATCAGTGAGATATACCTGCTGGAGCGCGTGCTACAGGTTGGGTGCTGCTATGGTGACCAGTGAGCTGAGATAAGGTGGGGCTTTGCCTAGCAAAGATTTATAGATGACCTAGAGCCAGTGGGTTTGGCGACGAATATGAAGCGAGGGTTAGCCAACGAAAGCAGACAGGTTGCAGTGATGGGTAGTTTATGGGGCTTTGGTGACAAAACGGATGGCACTGTGATAGACTGCATCCAATTTGCTGAGAAGGGTGTTGGAGGCTATTTTGTAAATCATATCGCCGAAGTCAAGAATCTGTAGGATGGTCAGTTTTACGAAGGTATGTGTGATAGCATGAGTGAAGGTTGCTCTGTTGCAAAATAGGAGGCTGATTCTAGACTTAATTTTGGATTGGAGATGCTTAATGTGAGTCTGGAAGGAAAGTTTATAGTCTAACCAGACACCTAGGTACTTGTAGTTGTCCACATATTCTAAGTCAGAACCGTCCAGAGTAGTGATGTTGGACTGGCGGGCAGGTGTGGGCAGCGATCGGTTGAAGAGCATGCATTTAGTTTTACTTGCATTTAAGAGCAGTTGGAGGCCACGGAAGGAGAGTTGTATGGCATTGAAGCTCGTCTGGAGGTTAGAGGGTTACAGGGAGATACTGCCGCTCCATCAGGGCAGGGTGGTGCTGCCGCAGCATCAGGGGGAGGTGCTGCCGCTCCATCAGGACAGGGAGGTGCTGCCGCTCCATCAGGGGGGAGGTGCTGCCGCTCCATCAGGACAGGGAGGTCTGGCCGCTCCATCAGGGGGAGGTGCTGACGCTCCATAAGGGTGGGGAGGTGTTGCTGCTCCATAGGGACGGGGAGGTGCTGCCACTCCATAAGGTGGGGAAGGTGCTGCCGCTCCATCAGGGCGGGGAGGTGATGCCGCTCCATAAAGACAGGGAGGTGCTGTCGCTCCATAAGCGGGAGGTGCTGCCGCTCCATAAGGACAGTGAGGTGCTGCCGCTCCATAAGGGGAGAGTTGCTGCCGCTCCATAAGGGTGAGGTGCTGCCGCTCCATCAGAGGGGAGGTGCTGACCGCTCCATCAGGGTGGGGAGATGCTGCCGCTCCATAAGGTGGGGAGGCGGTGCCGCTCCATCAGGTGGAGGTGCTACCGCTCCTATAGGGGGGAGGTGCTGCCGCTCCATAAGGTAGGGAGGTGCTGCCGCTCCATAAGGGGGGATGTGCTACCGCTCCATCAGGGGGAGGTGCTGCCGATCCATAAGGTGGGGAGGTGCTGCCGCTTCATCAGGGCGGGGAGGTGCTGCCGCTCCATCAGGGGGAGGTGCTGCCGCTCCATCAAGGCGGGGAGTTGCTGCCGCTCCATAATGGGGAGGTGCTGCCGCTCCATAAGGGGGGAGGTGCTGCCGCTCCGTCAGGGGGAGGTGCTGCTGCTCCATAAGGTGGGGAGGTGTTGCCACTCCATAAGGGGGGAGGTGCTGCCGCTCCATCAGGGCGGGTAGGTGCTGTCGCTCCATCAGGACAGGGAGGTGCTGCTGCTCCATCAGGGGGAGGTGCTGCCACTCCATCAGGGCGGGGAGGTGCTGCCGCTCCATCAGGGGGAGGTGTTGCCGCTCTATAAGGACGGTGAGGTGCTGCCACTCCATTAGGACAGAGAGGTGCTGCCGCTCCATAAGGGGGAGGTGCTGCCGCTCCATCAGGACAGGGAGGTGCTGCCGCTCCATCAGGGGGAGGTGTTGCCGCTCTATAAGGATGGTGAGGTGCTGCCGCTCCATCAGGACAGGGAGGTGCTGCCGCTCCATCAGGGGGAGGTGCTGCCACTCCATCAGGGCGGGGAGGTGCTGCCGCTCCATCAGGGGGAGGTGTTGCCACTCTATAAGGACGGTGAGGTGCTGCCGCTCCATCAGGACAGGGAGGTGCTGCCGCTCCATAAGGGGGAGGTGCTGCCGCTCCATCAGGACACGGAGGTGCTGCCGCTCCATAAGGGGGAGGTGCTGCCGCTCCATCAGGACAGGGAGGTGCTGCCGCTCCATAAGGACAGCGAGGTGCTGCTGCTCCATCAGGACAGGGAGGTGCTACCGCTCCATCAGGGGGGAGGTGCTGCCGCTCCATAAGGGTAGGTGCTGCCGATCCATCAGGGGGGAGGTGCTGCCGCTCCATAAGGGGTAGGTGCTGCCGCTCCATAAGGACAGTGAGGTGCTGCCGCTCCACAAGGTGGGGAGGTGCTGCCGCTCCATAAGGACGGGAGTTGCTGCCGCTCCGTAAGGTCAGGGAGGTGCTGCCGCTCCATAAGGGGGGAGGTGCTGCCGCTCCATCAGGGGGGAGGTGCTGCCGCTCCATAAGGACGGGAGTTGCTGCTGCTCCATAAGGACAGTGAGGTGCTGCCGCTCCATAAGGTGGGGAGGTGCTGCCGCTCCATAAGGACGGGAGCTGCTTCCGCTCCATAGGGATGGGAGGTGCTGCCGCTCCATAAGGCGGGGAGGCGCTGCCGCTCCATAGGGACGGGAGCTGCTGCCGCTCCATAGGGACGGGAGGTGCTGTCGCTCCATGAGGTGGGGAGGTGCTGCCGCTCCATAAGGTGGGGAGGTGCTGCCGCTCCATAAGGACAGGGAGGTGCTGCCGCTCCATAGGGATGGGAGCTGCTGCCTCTCCATAGGGATGGGAGGTGCTGTCGCTCCATAAGGTGGGGAGGAGCTGCCGCTCCATAAGGTGGGGAGGTGCTGCCGCTCCATAGGGACGGGAGGTGCTGTCGCTCCATAAGGTGGGGAGGTGCTGCCGCTCTATAAGGTGGGGAGGTGCTGCTGCTCCATAGGGACGGGAGGTGCTGCCGCTCCATAAGGTGGGGAGGTGCTGCCGCTCCATAAGGACAGGGAGGTGCTGTCGCTCCATAAGGACAGGGAGGTGCTGCCGCTCCATAAGGTGGGGATGTGCTGCCGCTCCATAAGGTGGGGAGTTTCTGCCGCTCCATAAGGACAGGGAGGTGCTGCCGCTCCATAAGGTGGGGAGGTAGACCTGCACAAGCCTGGGATGGGCTACAGGACAAGAGGCAAGCAGCTTGGTGAGAAGGCAACAACTGTGCAATTATTAGAAAATGGAAGAGGTTCAAGATGACGGTCAATCATCCTTGGTCTGGGGCTTCATGCAAGATCTCACCTCGTGGGTTATCAATGATCATGAGGAAGGTGAGGGGTCAGCCCAGAACTACACGGCAGGACCTGGTCAATGACTTGAAGAGAGCTGGGACACAGTCTCAAAGAAAACCATTAGTAACACACTACGCCGTCATGGATTCAAATCCTGCAGCGCACGCAAGGTCCCCCTGCTCAGTCCAGCGCATGTCCAGGCCCGTTTGAAGTTTGCCAGTGACCATCTGGATGATCCAGATGCAGGAATGGGAGAAGGTCATGTGGTCTGATGAGTAAAAATATAGCTTTTTGGTCTAAACTCCACTCGCCGTGTTTGGAGGAAGAAGAATCCCAACCGTGAAACATGGAGGTGGAAACATCATTCTTTGGGGATGCTTTTCTGCAAAGGGGACAGAACGACTGCACCTTATTGAGGGGAGGATGGATGGTGCCATGTATCGCGAGATCTTGGCCAACTTCCTCCTTCCCTCAGAAAGAGCATTGAAGATGGGTCGTGGCTGGGTCTTCCAGCATGACAACGACCCGAAACACACAGCCAAGGCAACTAAGGAGTGGCTCCGTAAGAAGCATCTCAAGGTCCTGGAGTGGCCTAGCCAGTCTCCAGACCTGAACCCAATAGAACATCATTGGAGGGAGATGAAAGTCCGTGTTGCCCAGCGACAGCCCCGTAACCTAAAGGATCTGGAGAAGGTCTGTATGGAGGAGTGGGCCAAAATCCCTGCTGCAGTGTGTGCAAACCTGGTCAAGAACTACAGGAAACGTATGATCTCTGTAATTGCAAACCAAGGTTTCTGTACCAAATATTAAGTTCTGCTTTTCTGATGTATCAAATACTGATATCATGCAATAAAATGCAAATGAATTCCGTCTCTCACAGTTGAAGTGTACCTATGATAAAAATGACAGACCTCTACATGCTTTGTAAGTAGGAAAACCTGAGAAATCGGCAGTGTATCAAATACTTGTCCTCCCCACTGTACATATGAGATGAACAATGCCAGATATGTAAACATTTTTAAATTGAGTCGTGATTCCTAGTCTAAGCCTATAGGCAGCAGCCTCGAATGTGCTAGTGATGGCTGTTTAACAGTCTGATTGCCTTGAGATAGAGATTGTTTTTCAGTGTCTTTCAGTCAGCTTTGATGCACCTGTACTGACCTCGCCTTCTGGATGATAACGGGGTGAACAGGCAGTTGCTCGGGTGGTTGATGTCATTGATGCTTTGCTTTATCTTGGCCAGGTCGCAGTTGCAAATGATAACTTGTTCTCAACTAGCCTACCTGGTTAAATAAAGGTGAAATAAATAAAAAATAGATATATTTTTTGCCTTCCTGTGACATTGGGTGCCCGGTAATACGTTGGGCAGACCGCACCACCCTCTGGAGAGCCTTGCGGTTGCAGGCGGTGCATTTAACGTACCAGGCGGCATCCAACAGGATGCATTCAATTTTGCATCTGTAAAAAAATTTGAAGATTTTAGGTGACAAGCCACATTTCTTGAACATCCTGAGGTTGAAGAGGCTCTGTTGCACCTTTTTCACCACGCTGTCTGTGTGGGTGGCACATTTTGGTCAGTGATGTGTATGCCAAGGAACTTGAAGCTTTCCACCTTCTCCACTGCGGTCCCATTGATGTGGATAGGGGGGTGGACCCTCTGCTGTTGCCTGAAGTCTGTGATCATCTCCTTTGTTTTGTTGACATTAAGTGAGAGGTTGTTTTCCAGGCACCATACTCCCAGAGCCCTCACACCATACCTGTAGGTTGTCTCGCCATCACTGGTAATCATAGAGATAGAGATAGAGACTGTAGATCTAGCTGGTCTTTCATAATATAATAGAGACAGTAGATCTAGCTTCTCCGTCATCATATAATAGAGATAGTAGATCTAGCTGGTCTGTAATGCTATAATAGGGACAGTAGATCTAGCTGGTCTTTCATACTGTAATAGAGACAGTAGATCCAGCTGGTCTGTCATAATACAATAGAGACAGTAGATCTAGCTGGTCTTACTTAATATAATAGAGACAGTAGATCTAGCTGGTCTGTCATAATATAATAGAGACAGTAGATCTACCTGGTCTGTAATAATATCATAGAGACAGTAGATCTAGCTGGTCTGTCATATTATAATAGAGACAGTAGATCTAGCTGGTCTGTCATAATACAATAGAGACAGTAGATCTACCTGGTCTGTAATAATATCATAGAGACAGTAGATCTAGCTGGTCTGTCATATTATAATAGAGACAGTAGATCCAGCTGGTCTGTCATAATATAATAGAGACAGTAGATCTAGCTAGTCTGTCATATTATAATAGAGACAGTAGATCTAACTGGTCTGTCATAATATAATAGAGACAGTAGATCTAGCTGGTCAGTCATAATATAATAGAGACAGTAGATCTAGCTGGTCTGTCATATTATAATAGAGACAGTAGATCTAGCTGGTCTGTCATAATATAATAGAGACGGTAGATCTACTTGGTCTGTAATAATATCATAGAGACAGTAGATCTAGCTGGTCTGTCATATTATAATAGAGACAGTAGATCCAGCTGGTCTGTCATAATATAATAGAGACAGTAGATCTAGCTAGTCTGTCATATTATAATAGAGACAGTAGATCTAACTGGTCTGTCATAATATAATAGAGACAGTAGATCTAGCTGGTCTGTCATAATATAATAGAGACAGTAGATCTAGCTGGTCTGTCATAATATAATAGAGACAGTAGATCTAGCTGGTCTTCATAATATAATAGAGACAGTAGATCTAGCTGGTCTGTCATAATATAATAGAGACAGTAGATCTAGCTGGTCTGTCATAATATAATAGAGACAGTAGATCTAGCTGGTCTGTCATAATATAATAGAGACAGTAGATCTAGCTGGTCTGTCATTTATAATAGAGACAGTAGATCTAGCTGGTCTGTCATAATATAATAGAGACAGTAGATCTAGCTGGTCTGTCATATTATAATAGAGACAGTAGATCTAGCTGGTCTGTCATAATATAATAGAGACAGTAGATCTAGCTGGTCTGTCATAATATAATAGAGACAGTAGATCTAGCTGGTCTGTCATAATATAATAGAGACAGTAGATCTAGCTGGTCTGTCATATATAATAGAGACAGTAGATCTAGCTGGTCTGTCATAATATAATAGAGACAGTAGATCTAAGCTATCCGTTCACATATAATAGAGATAGTAGATCTAGCTGGTCTGTCATGCTATAATAGGGACAGTTAGATCTAGCTGGTCTTTTCATTACTGTAATAGAGACAGTAGATCCAGCTGGTTGTCATAAACATAGAGACAGTAGATCTAGTGTCTTACTTAATATAATAGAGACAGTAGATCTAGTGGTCTGTCATAATATAATAGAGACAGTATATCTACTGGTTGTAATAATATCATAGAGACAGTAGATCTAGCTGGTCTTCTTATTTATAATTAGAGACAGTAGATCTAGCTGGTCGTCAAATAATAGCGAACAGTAGATGACCTGGTTGTTATGTACTATATCATAGAGACAGTAGATCGAGCTGGTTCTCGTATAATATTATTATAGAGACAGTTAGATCAGCTGGTCTGTCATAATCTAATAGAGACAGTAGATCTAGATAGCCTGTCATATTATAATAGAGACAGTAGATCTAACCGGATCTGTCATTAATATAATTAGAGAAAGTAGATCTAGCTGGGCGGTCATAATATAATAGAGACAGTAGATCTAGCTGGTCTGTCATATTATAATAGAGACAGTAGATCTAGCTGGTCTGTCATAATATAATAGAGACAGTAGATCTAGCTGGTCTGTCATAATATAATAGAGACAGTAGATCTAGCTGGTCTGTCATAATATAATAGAGACAGTAGATCTAGCTGGTCTGTCATAATATAATAGAGACAGTAGATCTAGCTGGTCTGTCATATATAATAGAGACAGTAGATCTAGCTGGTCTGTCATAATATAATAGAGACAGTAGATCTAGCTGGTCTGTCATAATATAATAGAGACAGTAGATCTAGCTGGTCTGTCATAATATAATAGAGACAGTAGATCTAGCTGGTCTGTCATATTATAATAGAGACAGTAGATCTAGCTGGTCTGTCATAATATAATAGAGACAGTAGATCTAGCTGGTCTGTCATAATATAATAGAGACAGTAGATCTAGCTGGTCTGTCATAATATAATAGAGACAGTAGATCTAGCTGGTCTGTCATAATATAATAGAGACAGTAGATCTAGCTGGTCTGTCATAATATAATAGAGACAGTAGATCTAGCTGGTCTGTCATAATATAATAGAGACAGTAGATCTAGCTGGTCTGTCATAATATAATAGAGACAGTAGATCTAGCTGGTCTGTCATAATATAATAGAGACAGTAGATCTAGCTGGTCTGTCATAATATAATAGAGACAGTAGATCTAGCTGGTCTGTCATATATAATAGAGACAGTAGATCTAGCTGGTCTGTCATAATATAATAGAGACAGTAGATCTAGCTGGTCTGTCATAATATAATAGAGACAGTAGATCTAGCTGGTCTGTCATAATATAATAGAGACAGTAGATCTAGCTGGTCTGTCATAATATAATAGAGACAGTAGATCTAGCTGGTCTGTCATAATATAATAGAGACAGTAGATCTAGCTGGTCTGTCATAATATAATAGAGACAGTAGATCTAGCTGGTCTGTCATAATATAATAGAGACAGTAGATCTAGCTGGTCTGTCATAATATAATAGAGACAGTAGATCTAGCTGGTCTGTCATAATATAATAGAGACAGTAGATCTAGCTGGTCTGTCATAATATAATAGAGACAGTAGATCTAGCTGGTCTGTCATAATATAATAGAGACAGTAGATCTAGCTGGTCTGTCATAATATAATAGAGACAGTAGATCTAGCTGGTCTGTCATAATATAATAGAGACAGTAGATCTAGCTGGTCTGTCATAATATAATAGAGACAGTAGATCTAGCTGGTCTGTCATATTATAATAGAGACAGTAGATCTAGCTGGTCTGTCATAATATAATAGAGACAGTAGATCTAGCTGGTCTGTCATAATATAATAGAGACAGTAGATCTAGCTGGTCTGTCATATATAATAGAGACAGTAGATCTAGCTGGTCTGTCATAATATAATAGAGACAGTAGATCTAGCTGGTCTGTCATAATATAATAGAGACAGTAGATCTAGCTGGTCTGTCATAATATAATAGAGACAGTAGATCTAGCTGGTCTGTCATAATATAATAGAGACAGTAGATCTAGCTGGTCTGTCATAATATAATAGAGACAGTAGATCTAGCTGGTCTGTCATAATATAATAGAGACAGTAGATCTAGCTGGTCTGTCATAATATAATAGAGACAGTAGATCTAGCTGGTCTGTCATATTATAATAGAGACAGTAGATCTAGCTGGTCTGTCATAATATAATAGAGACAGTAGATCTAGCTGGTCTGTCATAATATAATAGAGACAGTAGATCTAGCTGGTCTGTCATATATAATAGAGACAGTAGATCTAGCTGGTCTGTCATAATATAATAGAGACAGTAGATCTAGCTGGTCTGTCATAATATAATAGAGACAGTAGATCTAGCTGGTCTGTCATAATATAATAGAGACAGTAGATCTAGCTGGTCTGTCATAATATAATAGAGACAGTAGATCTAGCTGGTCTGTCATAATATAATAGAGACAGTAGATCTAGCTGGTCTGTCATAATATAATAGAGACAGTAGATCTAGCTGGTCTGTCATAATATAATAGAGACAGTAGATCTAGCTGGTCTGTCATAATATAATAGAGACAGTAGATCTAGCTGGTCTGTCATAATATAATAGAGACAGTAGATCTAGCTGGTCTGTCATAATATAATAGAGACAGTAGATCTAGCTGGTCTGTCATAATATAATAGAGACAGTAGATCTAGCTGGTCTGTCATATTATAATAGAGACAGTAGATCTAGCTGGTCTGTCATAATATAATAGAGACAGTAGATCTAGCTGGTCTGTCATATTATAATAGAGACAGTAGATCTAGCTGGTCTGTCATAATATAATAGAGACAGTAGATCTAGCTGGTCTGTCATAATATAATAGAGACAGTAGATCTAGCTGGTCTGTCATAATATAATAGAGACAGTAGATCTAGCTGGTCTGTCATAATATAATAGAGACAGTAGATCTGCTGGTCTGACTTAATATAATAGAGACAGTAGATCTAGCTGGTCTGTCATAATATAATAGAGACATAGAAAGTACATAGAGCTGGTCTGTCATATTATAATAGAGACAGTAGATCTAGCTGGTCTGTAATAATATATAGAGACAGTAGATCTACCTGGTCTGTAATAATATCATAGAGACAGTAGATCTAGCTGGTTGTCATATTATGACAGTCTCGAAAGCCAAGTCAACAAACAGGTCACTGACCATCTCGAATCCCACCGTACCTTCTCCGCTGTGCAATCTGGTTTCCGAGCCGGTCACGGGTGCACCTCAGCCACACTCAAGGTACTAACGTATCATAACCGCCATCGATAAAAGACAGTACTGTGCATCCGTCTTCATCGACCCTTGCCAAGGCTTTCGACTCTGTCAATCACCATATTGTTATCGGCAGACTCAGTAGCCTCGGTTTTTTTCGGATGACTGCCTTGCCTGGTTCACCAATTACTTTGCAGACAGAGTTCAGTGTGTCAATTCGGAGGGCATGCTGTCCGGTCCTCTGGCAGTCTCTATGGGGGTGCCACAGGGTTCAATTCTCGGGCCGACTCTTTTCTCTGTATATATCAATGATGTTGCTCTTGCTGCGGGCGATTCCCTGATCCACCTCTACGCAGACGACACCATTCTATATACTTCCGGCCCGTCCTTGGACACTGTGCTATCTAACCTCCAAACGAGCTTCAATGCCATACAACACTCCTTCCGTGGCCTCCAACTGCTCTTAAACGCTAGTAAAACCAAATGCATGCTTTTCAACCGATCGCTGCCTGCACCCGCATGCCCGACTAGCATCACCACCCTGGATGGTTCTCCGACCTTGAATATGTGGACATCTATAAGTACCTAGGTGTCTGGCTAGACTGTAAACTCTCCTTTCAGACTCATATCAAACATCTCCAATCGAAAATCAAATCAAGAGTCAGCTCTCTATTCCGCAACAAAGCCTCCTTCACTCACGCCGCCAAACTTAACCTAGGTAAAACTGACTATCCTACCGAATCCTCGACTTCGGGCGATGTCATCTACAAAATTGCTTCCAACACTCTACTCAGCAAACTGGATGCAGTTTATCACAGTGCCATCCGTTTTGTCACTAAAGCACCTTATACCACCCACCACTGCGACTTGTATGCTCTAGTCGGCTGGCCCTCGCTACATATTCGTCGCCAGACCACTGGCTCCAGGTCATCTACAAGTCCATGCTAGGTAAAGCTCCGCCTTATCTCAGTTCACTGGTCACGATGGCAACACAGATCCGTAGCACGCGCTCCAGCAGGTGTATCTCACTGATCATCCCTAAAGCCAACACCTCATTTGGCCGCCGAATTGCAAAATCGCTGAAGTTGGAGACTTTTATCTCCCTCACCAACTTCAAACATCTGCTTATCTGAGCAGCTAACCGATCGCTGCAGCTTGTACATAGTCCTATTGGTAAATAGCCCACCCATTTTCACCTACCTCATCCCCATACTGTTTTTATTTATTTACTTTTCTGCTCTTTTGCAAACCAATATCTCTACCTGTACATGACCATCTGATCATTTATCACTCCAGTGTTAATCTGCAAAATTGAAATTATTCGCCTACCTCCTCATGCCTTTTTGCACACAATGTATATAGACTCCCCTTTTTTTTCTCTACTGTGTTATTGACTTGTTAATTGGTTACTCCACGTGTAACTCTGTGTTGTCTGTTCAAACTGCTATGCTTTATCTTGGCCAGGTCGCAGTTGCAAATGAGAACTTGTTCTCAACTAGCCTACCTGGTTAAATAAAGGTGAAATAAATAAAAAAATTAAAAAAAATATAATATAGACAATAGATCTAGCTGGTCTGTCATAATATAATAGAGACAGTAGATCTAGCTGGTGTGTCATAATATAATAGAGACATAGAGACAGTAGATCTAGCTGGTCTGTCATACTATAATAGAGACAGTAGATCTAGCTGGTCTGTCATAATATAATAGAGACAGTAGATCTAGCTGGTCTGTCATAATATAATAGAGACAGTAGATCTAGCTGGTCTGTCATATTATAATAGAGACAGTAGATCTAGCTGGTCTGTCATAATATAATAGAGACAGTAGATCTAGCTGGTCTGTCATAATATAATAGAGACAGTAGATCTAGCTGGTCTGTCATAATATAATAGAGACAGTAGATCTAGCTGGTCTGTCATAATATAATAGAGACAGAGATCTAGCTGGTCTGTCATAATATAATAGAGACAGTAGATCTAGCTGGTCTGTCATAATATAATAGAGACAGTAGATCTAGCTGGTCTGTCATAATATAATAGAGACAGTAGATCTAGCTGGTCTGTCATAATATAATAGAGACAGTAGATCTAGCTGGTCTGTCATAATATAATGAGACAGTAGATCTAGCTGGTCTGTCATAATATAATAGAGACAGTAGATCTAGCTGGTCTGTCATATATATAATAGAGACAGTAGATCTAGCTGGTCTGTCATAATATAATAGAGACAGTAGATCTAGCTGGTCTGTCATAATATAATAGAGACAGTAGATCTAGCTGGTCTGTCATAATATAATAGAGACAGTAGATCTAGCTGGTCTGTCATAATATAATAGAGACAGTAGATCTAGCTGGTCTGTCATAATATAATAGAGACAGTAGATCTAGCTGGTCTGTCATAATATAATAGAGACAGTAGATCTAGCTGGTCTGTCATAATATAATAGAGACAGTAGATCTAGCTGGTCTGTCATAATATAATAGAGACAGTAGATCTAGCTGGTCTGTCATAATATAATAGAGACAGTAGATCTAGCTGGTCTGTCATAATATAATAGAGACAGTAGATCTAGCTGGTCTGTCATAATATAATAGAGACAGTAGATCTAGCTGGTCTGTCATAATATAATAGAGACAGTAGATCTAGCTGGTCTGTCATAATATAATAGAGACAGTAGATCTAGCTGGTCTGTCATAATATAATAGAGACAGTAGATCTAGCTGGTCTGTCATAATATAATAGAGACAGTAGATCTAGCTGGTCTGTCATAATATAATAGAGACAGTAGATCTAGCTGGTCTGTCATAATATAATAGAGACAGTAGATCTAGCTGGTCTGTCATAATATAATAGAGACAGTAGATCTAGCTGGTCTGTCATAATATAATAGAGACAGTAGATCTAGCTGGTCTGTCATAATATAATAGAGACAGTAGATCTAGCTGGTCTGTCATAATATAATAGAGACAGTAGATCTAGCTGGTCTGTCATAATATAATAGAGACAGTAGATCTAGCTGGTCTGTCATAATATAATAGAGACAGTAGATCTAGCTGGTCTGTCATAATATAATAGAGACAGTAGATCTAGCTGGTCTGTCATAATATAATAGAGACAGTAGATCTAGCTGGTCTGTCATAATATAATAGAGACAGTAGATCTAGCTGGTCTGTCATAATATAATAGAGACAGTAGATCTAGCTGGTCTGTCATAATATAATAGAGACAGTAGATCTAGCTGGTCTGTCATAATATAATAGAGACAGTAGATCTAGCTGGTCTGTCATAATATAATAGAGACAGTAGATCTAGCTGGTCTGTCATAATATAATAGAGACAGTAGATCTAGCTGGTCTGTCATAATATAATAGAGACAGTAGATCTAGCTGGTCTGTCATAATATAATAGAGACAGTAGATCTAGCTGGTCTGTCATAATATAATAGAGACAGTAGATCTAGCTGGTCTGTCATAATATAATAGAGACAGTAGATCTAGCTGGTCTGTCATAATATAATAGAGACAGTAGATCTAGCTGGTCTGTCATAATATAATAGAGACAGTAGATCTAGCTGGTCTGTCATAATATAATAGAGACAGTAGATCTAGCTGGTCTGTCATAATATAATAGAGACAGTAGATCTAGCTGGTCTGTCATAATATAATAGAGACAGTAGATCTAGCTGGTCTGTCATAATATAATAGAGACAGTAGATCTAGCTGGTCTGTCATAATATAATAGAGACAGTAGATCTAGCTGGTCTGTCATAATATAATAGAGACAGTAGATCTAGCTGGTCTGTCATAATATAATAGAGACAGTAGATCTAGCTGGTCTGTCATAATATAATAGAGACAGTAGATCTAGCTGGTCTGTCATAATATAATAGAGACAGTAGATCTAGCTGGTCTGTCATAATATAATAGAGACAGTAGATCTAGCTGGTCTGTCATAATATAATAGAGACAGTAGATCTAGCTGGTCTGTCATAATATAATAGAGACAGTAGATCTAGCTGGTCTGTCATAATATAATAGAGACAGTAGATCTAGCTGGTCTGTCATAATATAATAGAGACAGTAGATCTAGCTGGTCTGTCATAATATAATAGAGACAGTAGATCTAGCTGGTCTGTCATAATATAATAGAGACAGTAGATCTAGCTGGTCTGTCATAATATAATAGAGACAGTAGATCTAGCTGGTCTGTCATAATATAATAGAGACAGTAGATCTAGCTGGTCTGTCATAATATAATAGAGACAGTAGATCTAGCTGGTCTGTCATAATATAATAGAGACAGTAGATCTAGCTGGTCTGTCATAATATAATAGAGACAGTAGATCTAGCTGGTCTGTCATAATATAATAGAGACAGTAGATCTAGCTGGTCTGTCATAATATAATAGAGACAGTAGATCTAGCTGGTCTGTCATAATATAATAGAGACAGTAGATCTAGCTGGTCTGTCATAATATAATAGAGACAGTAGATCTAGCTGGTCTGTCATAATATAATAGAGACAGTAGATCTAGCTGGTCTGTCATAATATAATAGAGACAGTAGATCTAGCTGGTCTGTCATAATATAATAGAGACAGTAGATCTAGCTGGTCTGTCATAATATAATAGAGACAGTAGATCTAGCTGGTCTGTCATAATATAATAGAGACAGTAGATCTAGCTGGTCTGTCATAATATAATAGAGACAGTAGATCTAGCTGGTCTGTCATAATATAATAGAGACAGTAGATCTAGCTGGTCTGTCATAATATAATAGAGACAGTAGATCTAGCTGGTCTGTCATAATATAATAGAGACAGTAGATCTAGCTGGTCTGTCATAATATAATAGAGACAGTAGATCTAGCTGGTCTGTCATAATATAATAGAGACAGTAGATCTAGCTGGTCTGTCATAATATAATAGAGACAGTAGATCTAGCTGGTCTGTCATAATATAATAGAGACAGTAGATCTAGCTGGTCTGTCATAATATAATAGAGACAGTAGATCTAGCTGGTCTGTCATAATATAATAGAGACAGTAGATCTAGCTGGTCTGTCATAATATAATAGAGACAGTAGATCTAGCTGGTCTGTCATAATATAATAGAGACAGTAGATCTAGCTGGTCTGTCATAATATAATAGAGACAGTAGATCTAGCTGGTCTGTCATAATATAATAGAGACAGTAGATCTAGCTGGTCTGTCATAATATAATAGAGACAGTAGATCTAGCTGGTCTGTCATAATATAATAGAGACAGTAGATCTAGCTGGTCTGTCATAATATAATAGAGACAGTAGATCTAGCTGGTCTGTCATAATATAATAGAGACAGTAGATCTAGCTGGTCTGTCATAATATAATAGAGACAGTAGATCTAGCTGGTCTGTCATAATATAATAGAGACAGTAGATCTAGCTGGTCTGTCATAATATAATAGAGACAGTAGATCTAGCTGGTCTGTCATAATATAATAGAGACAGTAGATCTAGCTGGTCTGTCATAATATAATAGAGACAGTAGATCTAGCTGGTCTGTCATAATATAATAGAGACAGTAGATCTAGCTGGTCTGTCATAATATAATAGAGACAGTAGATCTAGCTGGTCTGTCATAATATAATAGAGACAGTAGATCTAGCTGGTCTGTCATAATATAATAGAGACAGTAGATCTAGCTGGTCTGTCATAATATAATAGAGACAGTAGATCTAGCTGGTCTGTCATAATATAATAGAGACAGTAGATCTAGCTGGTCTGTCATAATATAATAGAGACAGTAGATCTAGCTGGTCTGTCATAATATAATAGAGACAGTAGATCTAGCTGGTCTGTCATAATATAATAGAGACAGTAGATCTAGCTGGTCTGTCATAATATAATAGAGACAGTAGATCTAGCTGGTCTGTCATAATATAATAGAGACAGTAGATCTAGCTGGTCTGTCATAATATAATAGAGACAGTAGATCTAGCTGGTCTGTCATAATATAATAGAGACAGTAGATCTAGCTGGTCTGTCATAATATAATAGAGACAGTAGATCTAGCTGGTCTGTCATAATATAATAGAGACAGTAGATCTAGCTGGTCTGTCATAATATAATAGAGACAGTAGATCTAGCTGGTCTGTCATAATATAATAGAGACAGTAGATCTAGCTGGTCTGTCATAATATAATAGAGACAGTAGATCTAGCTGGTCTGTCATAATATAATAGAGACAGTAGATCTAGCTGGTCTGTCATAATATAATAGAGACAGTAGATCTAGCTGGTCTGTCATAATATAATAGAGACAGTAGATCTAGCTGGTCTGTCATAATATAATAGAGACAGTAGATCTAGCTGGTCTGTCATAATATAATAGAGACAGTAGATCTAGCTGGTCTGTCATAATATAATAGAGACAGTAGATCTAGCTGGTCTGTCATAATATAATAGAGACAGTAGATCTAGCTGGTCTGTCATAATATAATAGAGACAGTAGATCTAGCTGGTCTGTCATAATATAATAGAGACAGTAGATCTAGCTGGTCTGTCATAATATAATAGAGACAGTAGATCTAGCTGGTCTGTCATAATATAATAGAGACAGTAGATCTAGCTGGTCTGTCATAATATAATAGAGACAGTAGATCTAGCTGGTCTGTCATAATATAATAGAGACAGTAGATCTAGCTGGTCTGTCATAATATAATAGAGACAGTAGATCTAGCTGGTCTGTCATAATATAATAGAGACAGTAGATCTAGCTGGTCTGTCATAATATAATAGAGACAGTAGATCTAGCTGGTCTGTCATAATATAATAGAGACAGTAGATCTAGCTGGTCTGTCATAATATAATAGAGACAGTAGATCTAGCTGGTCTGTCATAATATAATAGAGACAGTAGATCTAGCTGGTCTGTCATAATATAATAGAGACAGTAGATCTAGCTGGTCTGTCATAATATAATAGAGACAGTAGATCTAGCTGGTCTGTCATAATATAATAGAGACAGTAGATCTAGCTGGTCTGTCATAATATAATAGAGACAGTAGATCTAGCTGGTCTGTCATAATATAATAGAGACAGTAGATCTAGCTGGTCTGTCATAATATAATAGAGACAGTAGATCTAGCTGGTCTGTCATAATATAATAGAGACAGTAGATCTAGCTGGTCTGTCATAATATAATAGAGACAGTAGATCTAGCTGGTCTGTCATAATATAATAGAGACAGTAGATCTAGCTGGTCTGTCATAATATAATAGAGACAGTAGATCTAGCTGGTCTGTCATAATATAATAGAGACAGTAGATCTAGCTGGTCTGTCATAATATAATAGAGACAGTAGATCTAGCTGGTCTGTCATAATATAATAGAGACAGTAGATCTAGCTGGTCTGTCATAATATAATAGAGACAGTAGATCTAGCTGGTCTGTCATAATATAATAGAGACAGTAGATCTAGCTGGTCTGTCATAATATAATAGAGACAGTAGATCTAGCTGGTCTGTCATAATATAATAGAGACAGTAGATCTAGCTGGTCTGTCATAATATAATAGAGACAGTAGATCTAGCTGGTCTGTCATAATATAATAGAGACAGTAGATCTAGCTGGTCTGTCATAATATAATAGAGACAGTAGATCTAGCTGGTCTGTCATAATATAATAGAGACAGTAGATCTAGCTGGTCTGTCATAATATAATAGAGACAGTAGATCTAGCTGGTCTGTCATAATATAATAGAGACAGTAGATCTAGCTGGTCTGTCATAATATAATAGAGACAGTAGATCTAGCTGGTCTGTCATAATATAATAGAGACAGTAGATCTAGCTGGTCTGTCATAATATAATAGAGACAGTAGATCTAGCTGGTCTGTCATAATATAATAGAGACAGTAGATCTAGCTGGTCTGTCATAATATAATAGAGACAGTAGATCTAGCTGGTCTGTCATAATATAATAGAGACAGTAGATCTAGCTGGTCTGTCATAATATAATAGAGACAGTAGATCTAGCTGGTCTGTCATAATATAATAGAGACAGTAGATCTAGCTGGTCTGTCATAATATAATAGAGACAGTAGATCTAGCTGGTCTGTCATAATATAATAGAGACAGTAGATCTAGCTGGTCTGTCATAATATAATAGAGACAGTAGATCTAGCTGGTCTGTCATAATATAATAGAGACAGTAGATCTAGCTGGTCTGTCATAATATAATAGAGACAGTAGATCTAGCTGGTCTGTCATAATATAATAGAGACAGTAGATCTAGCTGGTCTGTCATAATATAATAGAGACAGTAGATCTAGCTGGTCTGTCATAATATAATAGAGACAGTAGATCTAGCTGGTCTGTCATAATATAATAGAGACAGTAGATCTAGCTGGTCTGTCATAATATAATAGAGACAGTAGATCTAGCTGGTCTGTCATAATATAATAGAGACAGTAGATCTAGCTGGTCTGTCATAATATAATAGAGACAGTAGATCTAGCTGGTCTGTCATAATATAATAGAGACAGTAGATCTAGCTGGTCTGTCATAATATAATAGAGACAGTAGATCTAGCTGGTCTGTCATAATATAATAGAGACAGTAGATCTAGCTGGTCTGTCATAATATAATAGAGACAGTAGATCTAGCTGGTCTGTCATAATATAATAGAGACAGTAGATCTAGCTGGTCTGTCATAATATAATAGAGACAGTAGATCTAGCTGGTCTGTCATAATATAATAGAGACAGTAGATCTAGCTGGTCTGTCATAATATAATAGAGACAGTAGATCTAGCTGGTCTGTCATAATATAATAGAGACAGTAGATCTAGCTGGTCTGTCATAATATAATAGAGACAGTAGATCTAGCTGGTCTGTCATAATATAATAGAGACAGTAGATCTAGCTGGTCTGTCATAATATAATAGAGACAGTAGATCTAGCTGGTCTGTCATAATATAATAGAGACAGTAGATCTAGCTGGTCTGTCATAATATAATAGAGACAGTAGATCTAGCTGGTCTGTCATAATATAATAGAGACAGTAGATCTAGCTGGTCTGTCATAATATAATAGAGACAGTAGATCTAGCTGGTCTGTCATAATATAATAGAGACAGTAGATCTAGCTGGTCTGTCATAATATAATAGAGACAGTAGATCTAGCTGGTCTGTCATAATATAATAGAGACAGTAGATCTAGCTGGTCTGTCATAATATAATAGAGACAGTAGATCTAGCTGGTCTGTCATAATATAATAGAGACAGTAGATCTAGCTGGTCTGTCATAATATAATAGAGACAGTAGATCTAGCTGGTCTGTCATAATATAATAGAGACAGTAGATCTAGCTGGTCTGTCATAATATAATAGAGACAGTAGATCTAGCTGGTCTGTCATAATATAATAGAGACAGTAGATCTAGCTGGTCTGTCATAATATAATAGAGACAGTAGATCTAGCTGGTCTGTCATAATATAATAGAGACAGTAGATCTAGCTGGTCTGTCATAATATAATAGAGACAGTAGATCTAGCTGGTCTGTCATAATATAATAGAGACAGTAGATCTAGCTGGTCTGTCATAATATAATAGAGACAGTAGATCTAGCTGGTCTGTCATAATATAATAGAGACAGTAGATCTAGCTGGTCTGTCATAATATAATAGAGACAGTAGATCTAGCTGGTCTGTCATAATATAATAGAGACAGTAGATCTAGCTGGTCTGTCATAATATAATAGAGACAGTAGATCTAGCTGGTCTGTCATAATATAATAGAGACAGTAGATCTAGCTGGTCTGTCATAATATAATAGAGACAGTAGATCTAGCTGGTCTGTCATAATATAATAGAGACAGTAGATCTAGCTGGTCTGTCATAATATAATAGAGACAGTAGATCTAGCTGGTCTGTCATAATATAATAGAGACAGTAGATCTAGCTGGTCTGTCATAATATAATAGAGACAGTAGATCTAGCTGGTCTGTCATAATATAATAGAGACAGTAGATCTAGCTGGTCTGTCATAATATAATAGAGACAGTAGATCTAGCTGGTCTGTCATAATATAATAGAGACAGTAGATCTAGCTGGTCTGTCATAATATAATAGAGACAGTAGATCTAGCTGGTCTGTCATAATATAATAGAGACAGTAGATCTAGCTGGTCTGTCATAATATAATAGAGACAGTAGATCTAGCTGGTCTGTCATAATATAATAGAGACAGTAGATCTAGCTGGTCTGTCATAATATAATAGAGACAGTAGATCTAGCTGGTCTGTCATAATATAATAGAGACAGTAGATCTAGCTGGTCTGTCATAATATAATAGAGACAGTAGATCTAGCTGGTCTGTCATAATATAATAGAGACAGTAGATCTAGCTGGTCTGTCATAATATAATAGAGACAGTAGATCTAGCTGGTCTGTCATAATATAATAGAGACAGTAGATCTAGCTGGTCTGTCATAATATAATAGAGACAGTAGATCTAGCTGGTCTGTCATAATATAATAGAGACAGTAGATCTAGCTGGTCTGTCATAATATAATAGAGACAGTAGATCTAGCTGGTCTGTCATAATATAATAGAGACAGTAGATCTAGCTGGTCTGTCATAATATAATAGAGACAGTAGATCTAGCTGGTCTGTCATAATATAATAGAGACAGTAGATCTAGCTGGTCTGTCATAATATAATAGAGACAGTAGATCTAGCTGGTCTGTCATAATATAATAGAGACAGTAGATCTAGCTGGTCTGTCATAATATAATAGAGACAGTAGATCTAGCTGGTCTGTCATAATATAATAGAGACAGTAGATCTAGCTGGTCTGTCATAATATAATAGAGACAGTAGATCTAGCTGGTCTGTCATAATATAATAGAGACAGTAGATCTAGCTGGTCTGTCATAATATAATAGAGACAGTAGATCTAGCTGGTCTGTCATAATATAATAGAGACAGTAGATCTAGCTGGTCTGTCATAATATAATAGAGACAGTAGATCTAGCTGGTCTGTCATAATATAATAGAGACAGTAGATCTAGCTGGTCTGTCATAATATAATAGAGACAGTAGATCTAGCTGGTCTGTCATAATATAATAGAGACAGTAGATCTAGCTGGTCTGTCATAATATAATAGAGACAGTAGATCTAGCTGGTCTGTCATAATATAATAGAGACAGTAGATCTAGCTGGTCTGTCATAATATAATAGAGACAGTAGATCTAGCTGGTCTGTCATAATATAATAGAGACAGTAGATCTAGCTGGTCTGTCATAATATAATAGAGACAGTAGATCTAGCTGGTCTGTCATAATATAATAGAGACAGTAGATCTAGCTGGTCTGTCATAATATAATAGAGACAGTAGATCTAGCTGGTCTGTCATAATATAATAGAGACAGTAGATCTAGCTGGTCTGTCATAATATAATAGAGACAGTAGATCTAGCTGGTCTGTCATAATATAATAGAGACAGTAGATCTAGCTGGTCTGTCATAATATAATAGAGACAGTAGATCTAGCTGGTCTGTCATAATATAATAGAGACAGTAGATCTAGCTGGTCTGTCATAATATAATAGAGACAGTAGATCTAGCTGGTCTGTCATAATATAATAGAGACAGTAGATCTAGCTGGTCTGTCATAATATAATAGAGACAGTAGATCTAGCTGGTCTGTCATAATATAATAGAGACAGTAGATCTAGCTGGTCTGTCATAATATAATAGAGACAGTAGATCTAGCTGGTCTGTCATAATATAATAGAGACAGTAGATCTAGCTGGTCTGTCATAATATAATAGAGACAGTAGATCTAGCTGGTCTGTCATAATATAATAGAGACAGTAGATCTAGCTGGTCTGTCATAATATAATAGAGACAGTAGATCTAGCTGGTCTGTCATAATATAATAGAGACAGTAGATCTAGCTGGTCTGTCATAATATAATAGAGACAGTAGATCTAGCTGGTCTGTCATAATATAATAGAGACAGTAGATCTAGCTGGTCTGTCATAATATAATAGAGACAGTAGATCTAGCTGGTCTGTCATAATATAATAGAGACAGTAGATCTAGCTGGTCTGTCATAATATAATAGAGACAGTAGATCTAGCTGGTCTGTCATAATATAATAGAGACAGTAGATCTAGCTGGTCTGTCATAATATAATAGAGACAGTAGATCTAGCTGGTCTGTCATAATATAATAGAGACAGTAGATCTAGCTGGTCTGTCATAATATAATAGAGACAGTAGATCTAGCTGGTCTGTCATAATATAATAGAGACAGTAGATCTAGCTGGTCTGTCATAATATAATAGAGACAGTAGATCTAGCTGGTCTGTCATAATATAATAGAGACAGTAGATCTAGCTGGTCTGTCATAATATAATAGAGACAGTAGATCTAGCTGGTCTGTCATAATATAATAGAGACAGTAGATCTAGCTGGTCTGTCATAATATAATAGAGACAGTAGATCTAGCTGGTCTGTCATAATATAATAGAGACAGTAGATCTAGCTGGTCTGTCATAATATAATAGAGACAGTAGATCTAGCTGGTCTGTCATAATATAATAGAGACAGTAGATCTAGCTGGTCTGTCATAATATAATAGAGACAGTAGATCTAGCTGGTCTGTCATAATATAATAGAGACAGTAGATCTAGCTGGTCTGTCATAATATAATAGAGACAGTAGATCTAGCTGGTCTGTCATAATATAATAGAGACAGTAGATCTAGCTGGTCTGTCATAATATAATAGAGACAGTAGATCTAGCTGGTCTGTCATAATATAATAGAGACAGTAGATCTAGCTGGTCTGTCATAATATAATAGAGACAGTAGATCTAGCTGGTCTGTCATAATATAATAGAGACAGTAGATCTAGCTGGTCTGTCATAATATAATAGAGACAGTAGATCTAGCTGGTCTGTCATAATATAATAGAGACAGTAGATCTAGCTGGTCTGTCATAATATAATAGAGACAGTAGATCTAGCTGGTCTGTCATAATATAATAGAGACAGTAGATCTAGCTGGTCTGTCATAATATAATAGAGACAGTAGATCTAGCTGGTCTGTCATAATATAATAGAGACAGTAGATCTAGCTGGTCTGTCATAATATAATAGAGACAGTAGATCTAGCTGGTCTGTCATAATATAATAGAGACAGTAGATCTAGCTGGTCTGTCATAATATAATAGAGACAGTAGATCTAGCTGGTCTGTCATAATATAATAGAGACAGTAGATCTAGCTGGTCTGTCATAATATAATAGAGACAGTAGATCTAGCTGGTCTGTCATAATATAATAGAGACAGTAGATCTAGCTGGTCTGTCATAATATAATAGAGACAGTAGATCTAGCTGGTCTGTCATAATATAATAGAGACAGTAGATCTAGCTGGTCTGTCATAATATAATAGAGACAGTAGATCTAGCTGGTCTGTCATAATATAATAGAGACAGTAGATCTAGCTGGTCTGTCATAATATAATAGAGACAGTAGATCTAGCTGGTCTGTCATAATATAATAGAGACAGTAGATCTAGCTGGTCTGTCATAATATAATAGAGACAGTAGATCTAGCTGGTCTGTCATATATAATAGAGACAGTAGATCTAGCTGGTCTGTCATAATATAATAGAGACAGTAGATCTAGCTGGTCTGTCATAATATAATAGAGACAGTAGATCTAGCTGGTCTGTCATAATATAATAGAGACAGTAGATCTAGCTGGTCTGTCATAATATAATAGAGACAGTAGATCTAGCTGGTCTGTCATAATATAATAGAGACAGTAGATCTAGCTGGTCTGTCATAATATAATAGAGACAGTAGATCTAGCTGGTCTGTCATAATTAATAGAGACAGTAGATCTAGCTGGTCTGTCATAATATAATAGAGACAGTAGATCTAGCTGGTCTGTCATAATATAATAGAGACAGTAGATCTAGCTGGTCTGTCATAATATAATAGAGACAGTAGATCTAGCTGGTCTGTCATAATATAATAGAGACAGTAGATCTAGCTGGTCTGTCATAAATAATATAGAGACAGTAGATCTAGCTGGTCTGTCATAATATAATAGAGACAGTAGATCTAGCTGGTCTGTCATAATATATAGAGACAGTAGATCTAGCTGGTCTGTCATAATATAATAGAGACAGTAGATCTAGCTGGTCTGTCATAATATAATAGAGACAGTAGATCTAGCTGGTCTGTCATAATATAATAGAGACAGTAGATCTAGCTGGTCTGTCATAATATAATAGAGACAGTAGATCTAGCTGGTCTGTCATAATATAATAGAGACAGTAGATCTAGCTGGTCTGTCATAATATAATAGAGACAGTAGATCTAGCTGGTCTGTCATAATATAATAGAGACAGTAGATCTAGCTGGTCTGTCATAATATATAGAGACAGTAGATCTAGCTGGTCTGTCATAATATAATAGAGACAGTAGATCTAGCTGGTCTGTCATATATAATAGAGACA
>NC_034201.2:52529790-52539790 GCF_002021735.2 Oncorhynchus kisutch
AGGGTTAGGGTTAGGGTTAGGGTTAGGGTTAGGGTTAGGGTTAGGGTTAGGGTTAGGGTTAGGGTTAGGGTTAGGGTTAGGGTTAGGGTTAGGGTTAGGGTTAGGGTTAGGGTTAGGGTTAGGGTTAGGGTTAGGGTTAGGGTTAGGGTTAGGGTTAGGGTTAGGGTTAGGGTTAGGGTTAGGGTTAGGGTTAGGGTTAGGGTTAGGGTTAGGGTTAGGGTTAGGGTTAGGGTTAGGGTTAGGGTTAGGGTTAGGGTTAGGGTTAGGGTTAGGGTTAGGTTAGGGTTAGGGTTAGGGTTAGGGTTAGGGTTAGGGTTAGGGTTAGGGTTAGGGTTAGGGTTAGGGTTAGGGTTAGGGTTAGGGTTAGGGTTAGGGTTAGGGTTAGGGTTAGGGTTAGGGTTAGGGTTAGGGTTAGGGTTAGGGTTAGGGTTAGGGTTAGGGTTAGGGTTAGGGTTAGGGTTAGGGTTAGGGTTAGGGTTAGGGTTAGGGTTAGGGTTAGGGTTAGGGTTAGGGTTAGGGTTAGGGTTAGGGTTAGGGTTAGGGTTAGGGTTAGGGTTAGGGTTAGGGTTAGGGTTAGGGTTAGGGTTAGGGTTAGGGTTAGGGTTAGGGTTAGGGTTAGGGTTAGGGTTAGGGTTAGGGTTAGGGTTAGGGTTAGGGTTAGGGTTAGGGTTAGGGTTAGGGTTAGGGTTAGGGTTAGGGTTAGGGTTAGGGTTAGGGTTAGGGTTAGGGTTAGGGTTAGGGTTAGGGTTAGGGTTAGGGTTAGGGTTAGGGTTAGGGTTAGGGTTAGGGTTAGGGTTAGGGTTAGGGTTAGGGTTAGGGTTAGGGTTAGGGTTAGGGTTAGGGTTAGGGTTAGGGTTAGGGTTAGGGTTAGGGTTAGGGTTAGGGTTAGGGTTAGGGTTAGGGTTAGGGTTAGGGTTAGGGTTAGGGTTAGGGTTAGGGTTAGGGTTAGGGTTAGGGTTAGGGTTAGGGTTAGGGTTAGGGTAGGGTTAGGGTTAGGGTTAGGGTTAGGGTTAGGGTTAGGGTTAGGGTTAGGGTTAGGGTTAGGGTTAGGGTTAGGGTTAGGGTTAGGGTTAGGGTTAGGGTTAGGGTTAGGGTTAGGGTTAGGGTTAGGGTTAGGGTTAGGGTTAGGGTTAGGGTTAGGGTTAGGGTTAGGGTTAGGGTTAGGGTTAGGGTTAGGGTTAGGGTTAGGGTTAGGGTTAGGGTTAGGGTTAGGGTTAGGGTTAGGGTTAGGGTTAGGGTTAGGGTTAGGGTTAGGGTTAGGGTTAGGGTTAGGGTTAGGGTTAGGGTTAGGGTTAGGGTTAGGGTTAGGGTTAGGGTTAGGGTTAGGGTTAGGGTTAGGGTTAGGGTTAGGGTTAGGGTTAGGGTTAGGGTTAGGGTTAGGGTTAGGGTTAGGGTTAGGGTTAGGGTTAGGGTTAGGGTTAGGGTTAGGGTTAGGGTTAGGGTTAGGGTTAGGGTTAGGGTTAGGGTTAGGGTTAGGGTTAGGGTTAGGGTTAGGGTAGGGTTAGGGTTAGGGTTAGGGTTAGGGTTAGGGTTAGGGTTAGGGTTAGGGTTAGGGTTAGGGTTAGGGTTAGGGTTAGGGTTAGGGTTAGGGTTAGGGTTAGGGTTAGGGTTAGGGTTAGGGTTAGGGTTAGGGTTAGGGTTAGGGTTAGGGTTAGGGTTAGGGTTAGGGTTAGGGTTAGGGTTAGGGTTAGGGTTAGGGTTAGGGTTAGGGTTAGGGTTAGGGTTAGGGTTAGGGTTAGGGTTAGGGTTAGGGTTAGGGTTAGGGTTAGGGTTAGGGTTAGGGTTAGGGTTAGGGTTAGGGTTAGGGTTAGGGTTAGGGTTAGGGTTAGGGTTAGGGTTAGGGTTAGGGTTAGGGTTAGGGTTAGGGTTAGGGTTAGGGTTAGGGTTAGGGTTAGGGTTAGGGTTAGGGTTAGGGTTAGGGTTAGGGTTAGGGTTAGGGTTAGGGTTAGGGTTAGGGTTAGGGTTAGGGTTAGGGTTAGGGTTAGGGTTAGGGTTAGGGTTAGGGTTAGGGTTAGGGTTAGGGTTAGGGTTAGGGTTAGGGTTAGGGTTAGGGTTAGGGTTAGGGTTAGGGTTAGGGTTAGGGTTAGGGTTAGGGTTAGGGTTAGGGTTAGGGTTAGGGTTAGGGTTAGGGTTAGGGTTAGGGTTAGGGTTAGGGTTAGGGTTAGGGTTAGGGTTAGGGTTAGGGTTAGGGTTAGGGTTAGGGTTAGGGTTAGGGTTAGGGTTAGGGTTAGGGTTAGGGTTAGGGTTAGGGTTAGGGTTAGGGTTAGGGTTAGGGTTAGGGTTAGGGTTAGGGTTAGGGTTAGGGTTAGGGTTAGGGTTAGGGTTAGGGTTAGGTTAGGGTTAGGGTTAGGGTTAGGGTTAGGGTTAGGGTTAGGGTTAGGGTTAGGGTTAGGGTTAGGGTTAGGGTTAGGGTTAGGGTTAGGGTTAGGGTTAGGGTTAGGGTTAGGGTTAGGGTTAGGGTTAGGGTTAGGGTTAGGGTTAGGGTTAGGGTTAGGGTTAGGGTTAGGGTTAGGGTTAGGGTTAGGGTTAGGGTTAGGGTTAGGGTTAGGGTTAGGGTTAGGTTAGGGTTAGGGTTAGGGTTAGGGTTAGGGTTAGGGTTAGGGTTAGGGTTAGGGTTAGGGTTAGGGTTAGGGTTAGGGTTAGGGTTAGGGTTAGGGTTAGGGTTAGGGTTAGGGTTAGGGTTAGGGTTAGGGTTAGGGTTAGGGTTAGGGTTAGGGTTAGGGTTAGGGTTAGGGTTAGGGTTAGGGTTAGGGTTAGGGTTAGGGTTAGGGTTAGGGTTAGGGTTAGGGTTAGGGTTAGGGTTAGGGTTAGGGTTAGGGTTAGGGTTAGGGTTAGGGTTAGGGTTAGGGTTAGGGTTAGGGTTAGGGTTAGGGTTAGGGTTAGGGTTAGGGTTAGGGTTAGGGTTAGGGTTAGGGTTAGGGTTAGGGTTAGGGTTAGGGTTAGGGTTAGGGTTAGGGTTAGGGTTAGGGTTAGGGTTAGGGTTAGGGTTAGGGTTAGGGTTAGGGTTAGGGTTAGGGTTAGGGTTAGGGTTAGGGTTAGGGTTAGGGTTAGGGTTAGGGTTAGGGTTAGGGTTAGGGTTAGGTTAGGGTTAGGGTTAGGGTTAGGGTTAGGGTTAGGGTTAGGGTTAGGGTTAGGGTTAGGGTTAGGGTTAGGGTTAGGGTTAGGGTTAGGGTTAGGGTTAGGGTTAGGGTTAGGGTTAGGGTTAGGGTTAGGGTTAGGGTTAGGGTTAGGGTTAGGGTTAGGGTTAGGGTTAGGGTTAGGGTTAGGGTTAGGGTTAGGGTTAGGGTTAGGGTTAGGGTTAGGGTTAGGGTTAGGGTTAGGGTTAGGGTTAGGGTTAGGGTTAGGGTTAGGGTTAGGGTTAGGGTTAGGGTTAGGGTTAGGGTTAGGGTTAGGGTTAGGGTTAGGGTTAGGGTTAGGGTTAGGGTTAGGGTTAGGGTTAGGGTTAGGGTTAGGGTTAGGGTTAGGGTTAGGGTTAGGGTTAGGGTTAGGGTTAGGGTTAGGGTTAGGGTTAGGGTTAGGGTTAGGGTTAGGGTTAGGGTTAGGGTTAGGGTTAGGGTTAGGGTTAGGGTTAGGGTTAGGGTTAGGGTTAGGGTTAGGGTTAGGGTTAGGGTTAGGGTTAGGGTTAGGGTTAGGGTTAGGGTTAGGGTTAGGGTTAGGGTTAGGGTTAGGGTTAGGGTTAGGGTTAGGGTTAGGGTTAGGGTTAGGGTTAGGGTTAGGGTTAGGGTTAGGGTTAGGGTTAGGGTTAGGGTTAGGGTTAGGGTTAGGGTTAGGGTTAGGGTTAGGGTTAGGGTTAGGGTTAGGGTTAGGGTTAGGGTTAGGGTTAGGGTTAGGGTTAGGGTTAGGGTTAGGGTTAGGGTTAGGGTTAGGGTTAGGGTTAGGGTTAGGGTTAGGGTTAGGGTTAGGGTTAGGGTTAGGGTTAGGGTTAGGGTTAGGGTTAGGGTTAGGGTTAGGGTTAGGGTTAGGGTTAGGGTTAGGGTTAGGGTTAGGGTTAGGGTTAGGGTTAGGGTTAGGGTTAGGGTTAGGGTTAGGGTTAGGGTTAGGGTTAGGGTTAGGGTTAGGGTTAGGGTTAGGGTTAGGGTTAGGGTTAGGGTTAGGGTTAGGGTTAGGGTTAGGGTTAGGGTTAGGGTTAGGGTTAGGGTTAGGGTTAGGGTTAGGGTTAGGGTTAGGGTTAGGGTTAGGGTTAGGGTTAGGGTTAGGGTTAGGGTTAGGGTTAGGGTTAGGGTTAGGGTTAGGGTTAGGGTTAGGGTTAGGGTTAGGGTTAGGGTTAGGGTTAGGGTTAGGGTTAGGGTTAGGGTTAGGGTTAGGGTTAGGGTTAGGGTTAGGGTTAGGGTTAGGGTTAGGGTTAGGGTTAGGGTTAGGGTTAGGGTTAGGGTTAGGGTTAGGGTTAGGGTTAGGGTTAGGGTTAGGGTTAGGGTTAGGGTTAGGGTTAGGGTTAGGGTTAGGGTTAGGGTTAGGGTTAGGGTTAGGGTTAGGGTTAGGGTTAGGGTTAGGTTAGGGTTAGGGTTAGGGTTAGGGTTAGGGTTAGGGTTAGGGTTAGGGTTAGGGTTAGGGTTAGGGTTAGGGTTAGGGTTAGGGTTAGGGTTAGGGTTAGGGTTAGGGTTAGGGTTAGGGTTAGGGTTAGGGTTAGGGTTAGGGTTAGGGTTAGGGTTAGGGTTAGGGTTAGGGTTAGGGTTAGGGTTAGGGTTAGGGTTAGGGTTAGGGTTAGGGTTAGGGTTAGGGTTAGGTTAGGGTTAGGGTTAGGGTTAGGGTTAGGGTTAGGGTTAGGGTTAGGGTTAGGGTTAGGGTTAGGGTTAGGGTTAGGGTTAGGGTTAGGGTTAGGGTTAGGGTTAGGGTTAGGGTTAGGGTTAGGGTTAGGGTTAGGGTTAGGGTTAGGGTTAGGGTTAGGGTTAGGGTTAGGGTTAGGGTTAGGGTTAGGGTTAGGGTTAGGGTTAGGGTTAGGGTTAGGGTTAGGGTTAGGGTTAGGGTTAGGGTTAGGGTTAGGGTTAGGGTTAGGGTTAGGGTTAGGGTTAGGGTTAGGGTTAGGGTTAGGGTTAGGGTTAGGGTTAGGGTTAGGGTTAGGGTTAGGGTTAGGGTTAGGGTTAGGGTTAGGGTTAGGGTTAGGGTTAGGGTTAGGGTTAGGGTTAGGGTTAGGGTTAGGGTTAGGGTTAGGGTTAGGGTTAGGGTTAGGGTTAGGGTTAGGGTTAGGGTTAGGGTTAGGGTTAGGGTTAGGGTTAGGGTTAGGGTTAGGGTTAGGGTTAGGGTTAGGGTTAGGGTTAGGGTTAGGGTTAGGGTTAGGGTTAGGGTTAGGGTTAGGGTTAGGGTTAGGGTTAGGGTTAGGGTTAGGGTTAGGGTTAGGGTTAGGGTTAGGGTTAGGGTTAGGGTTAGGGTTAGGGTTAGGGTTAGGGTTAGGGTTAGGGTTAGGGTTAGGGTTAGGGTTAGGGTTAGGGTTAGGGTTAGGGTTAGGGTTAGGGTTAGGGTTAGGGTTAGGGTTAGGGTTAGGGTTAGGGTTAGGGTTAGGGTTAGGGTTAGGGTTAGGGTTAGGGTTAGGGTTAGGGTTAGGGTTAGGGTTAGGGTTAGGGTTAGGGTTAGGGTTAGGGTTAGGGTTAGGGTTAGGGTTAGGGTTAGGGTTAGGGTTAGGGTTAGGGTTAGGGTTAGGGTTAGGGTTAGGGTTAGGGTTAGGGTTAGGGTTAGGGTTAGGGTTAGGGTTAGGGTTAGGGTTAGGGTTAGGGTTAGGGTTAGGGTTAGGGTTAGGGTTAGGGTTAGGGTTAGGGTTAGGGTTAGGGTTAGGGTTAGGGTTAGGGTTAGGGTTAGGGTTAGGGTTAGGGTTAGGGTTAGGGTTAGGGTTAGGGTTAGGGTTAGGGTTAGGGTTAGGGTTAGGGTTAGGGTTAGGGTTAGGGTTAGGGTTAGGGTTAGGGTTAGGGTTAGGGTTAGGGTTAGGGTTAGGGTTAGGGTTAGGGTTAGGGTTAGGGTTAGGGTTAGGGTTAGGGTTAGGGTTAGGGTTAGGGTTAGGGTTAGGGTTAGGGTTAGGGTTAGGGTTAGGGTTAGGGTTAGGGTTAGGGTTAGGGTTAGGGTTAGGGTTAGGGTTAGGGTTAGGGTTAGGGTTAGGGTTAGGGTTAGGGTTAGGGTTAGGGTTAGGGTTAGGGTTAGGGTTAGGGTTAGGGTTAGGGTTAGGGTTAGGTTAGGGTTAGGGTTAGGGTTAGGGTTAGGGTTAGGGTTAGGGTTAGGGTTAGGGTTAGGGTTAGGGTTAGGGTTAGGGTTAGGGTTAGGGTTAGGGTTAGGGTTAGGGTTAGGGTTAGGGTTAGGGTTAGGGTTAGGGTTAGGGTTAGGGTTAGGGTTAGGGTTAGGGTTAGGGTTAGGGTTAGGGTTAGGGTTAGGGTTAGGGTTAGGGTTAGGGTTAGGGTTAGGGTTAGGGTTAGGGTTAGGGTTAGGGTTAGGGTTAGGGTTAGGGTTAGGGTTAGGGTTAGGGTTAGGGTTAGGGTTAGGGTTAGGGTTAGGGTTAGGGTTAGGGTTAGGGTTAGGGTTAGGGTTAGGGTTAGGGTTAGGGTTAGGGTTAGGGTTAGGGTTAGGGTTAGGGTTAGGGTTAGGGTTAGGGTTAGGGTTAGGGTTAGGGTTAGGGTTAGGGTTAGGGTTAGGGTTAGGGTTAGGGTTAGGGTTAGGGTTAGGGTTAGGGTTAGGGTTAGGGTTAGGGTTAGGGTTAGGGTTAGGGTTAGGGTTAGGGTTAGGGTTAGGGTTAGGGTTAGGGTTAGGGTTAGGGTTAGGGTTAGGGTTAGGGTTAGGGTTAGGGTTAGGGTTAGGGTTAGGGTTAGGGTTAGGGTTAGGGTTAGGGTTAGGGTTAGGGTTAGGGTTAGGGTTAGGGTTAGGGTTAGGGTTAGGGTTAGGGTTAGGGTTAGGGTTAGGGTTAGGGTTAGGGTTAGGGTTAGGGTTAGGGTTAGGGTTAGGGTTAGGGTTAGGGTTAGGGTTAGGGTTAGGGTTAGGGTTAGGGTTAGGGTTAGGGTTAGGGTTAGGGTTAGGGTTAGGGTTAGGGTTAGGGTTAGGGTTAGGGTTAGGGTTAGGGTTAGGGTTAGGGTTAGGGTTAGGGTTAGGGTTAGGGTTAGGGTTAGGGTTAGGGTTAGGGTTAGGGTTAGGGTTAGGGTTAGGGTTAGGGTTAGGGTTAGGGTTAGGGTTAGGGTTAGGGTTAGGGTTAGGGTTAGGGTTAGGGTTAGGGTTAGGGTTAGGGTTAGGGTTAGGGTTAGGGTTAGGGTTAGGGTTAGGGTTAGGGTTAGGGTTAGGGTTAGGGTTAGGGTTAGGGTTAGGGTTAGGGTTAGGGTTAGGGTTAGGGTTAGGGTTAGGGTTAGGGTTAGGGTTAGGGTTAGGGTTAGGGTTAGGGTTAGGGTTAGGGTTAGGGTTAGGGTTAGGGTTAGGGTTAGGGTTAGGGTTAGGGTTAGGGTTAGGGTTAGGGTTAGGGTTAGGGTTAGGGTTAGGGTTAGGGTTAGGGTTAGGGTTAGGGTTAGGGTTAGGGTTAGGGTTAGGGTTAGGGTTAGGGTTAGGGTTAGGGTTAGGGTTAGGGTTAGGG
Source organism: Oncorhynchus kisutch (assembly GCF_002021735.2). Classification (NCBI taxonomy): domain Eukaryota; kingdom Metazoa; phylum Chordata; class Actinopteri; order Salmoniformes; family Salmonidae; genus Oncorhynchus; species Oncorhynchus kisutch. The sequence continues at coordinate 52,537,322 of NC_034201.2, forward strand.
TTAGGGTTAGGGTTAGGGTTAGGGTTAGGGTTAGGGTTAGGGTTAGGGTTAGGGTTAGGGTTAGGGTTAGGGTTAGGGTTAGGGTTAGGGTTAGGGTTAGGGTTAGGGTTAGGGTTAGGGTTAGGGTTAGGGTTAGGGTTAGGGTTAGGGTTAGGGTTAGGGTTAGGGTTAGGGTTAGGGTTAGGGTTAGGGTTAGGGTTAGGGTTAGGGTTAGGGTTAGGGTTAGGGTTAGGGTTAGGGTTAGGGTTAGGGTTAGGGTTAGGGTTAGGGTTAGGGTTAGGGTTAGGGTTAGGGTTAGGGTTAGGGTTAGGGTTAGGGTTAGGGTTAGGGTTAGGGTTAGGGTTAGGGTTAGGGTTAGGGTTAGGGTTAGGGTTAGGGTTAGGGTTAGGGTTAGGGTTAGGGTTAGGGTTAGGGTTAGGGTTAGGGTTAGGGTTAGGGTTAGGGTTAGGGTTAGGGTTAGGGTTAGGGTTAGGGTTAGGGTTAGGGTTAGGGTTAGGGTTAGGGTTAGGGTTAGGGTTAGGGTTAGGGTTAGGGTTAGGGTTAGGGTTAGGGTTAGGGTTAGGGTTAGGGTTAGGGTTAGGGTTAGGGTTAGGGTTAGGGTTAGGGTTAGGGTTAGGGTTAGGGTTAGGGTTAGGGTTAGGGTTAGGGTTAGGGTTAGGGTTAGGGTTAGGGTTAGGGTTAGGGTTAGGGTTAGGGTTAGGGTTAGGGTTAGGGTTAGGGTTAGGGTTAGGGTTAGGGTTAGGGTTAGGGTTAGGGTTAGGGTTAGGGTTAGGGTTAGGGTTAGGGTTAGGGTTAGGGTTAGGGTTAGGGTTAGGGTTAGGGTTAGGGTTAGGGTTAGGGTTAGGGTTAGGGTTAGGGTTAGGGTTAGGGTTAGGGTTAGGGTTAGGGTTAGGGTTAGGGTTAGGGTTAGGGTTAGGGTTAGGGTTAGGGTTAGGGTTAGGGTTAGGGTTAGGGTTAGGGTTAGGGTTAGGGTTAGGGTTAGGGTTAGGGTTAGGGTTAGGGTTAGGGTTAGGGTTAGGGTTAGGGTTAGGGTTAGGGTTAGGGTTAGGGTTAGGGTTAGGGTTAGGGTTAGGGTTAGGGTTAGGGTTAGGGTTAGGGTTAGGGTTAGGGTTAGGGTTAGGGTTAGGGTTAGGGTTAGGGTTAGGGTTAGGGTTAGGGTTAGGGTGGGGGGTAGGGTTAGGGTTAGGGTTAGGTTAGGGTTAGGGTTAGGGTTAGGGTTAGGGTTAGGGTTAGGGTTAGGGTTAGGGTTAGGGTTAGGGTTAGGGTTAGGGTTAGGGTTAGGGTTAGGGTTAGGGTTAGGGTTAGGGTTAGGGTTAGGGTTAGGGTTAGGGTTAGGGTTAGGGTTAGGGCTGTCTCTTATACACATCTGGGTTAGGGTTAGGGTTAGGGTTAGGGTTAGGGTTAGGGTTAGGGTAGTTAGGGTTAGGGTTAGGGTTAGGGTTAGGGTTAGGGTTAGGGTTAGGGTTAGGGTTAGGGTTAGGGTTAGGGTTAGGGTTAGGGTTAGGGTTAGGGTTAGGGTTAGGGTTAGGGTTAGGGTTAGGGTTAGGGTTAGGGTTAGGGTTAGGGTTAGGGTTAGGGTTAGGGTTAGGGTTAGGGTTAGGGTTAGGGTTAGGGTTAGGGTTAGGGTTAGGGTTAGGGTTAGGGTTAGGGTTAGGGTTAGGGTTAGGGTTAGGGTTAGGGTTAGGGTTAGGGTTAGGGTTAGGGTTAGGTTAGGGTTAGGGTTAGGGTTAGGGTTAGGGTTAGGGTTAGGGTTAGGGTTAGGGTTAGGGTTAGGGTTAGGGTTAGGGTTAGGGTTAGGGTTAGGGTTAGGGTTAGGGTTAGGGTTAGGGTTAGGGTTAGGGTTAGGGTTAGGGTTAGGGTTAGGGTTAGGGTTAGGGTTAGGGTTAGGGTTAGGGTTAGGGTTAGGGTTAGGGTTAGGGTTAGGGTTAGGGTTAGGGTTAGGGTTAGGGTTAGGGTTAGGGTTAGGGTTAGGGTTAGGGTTAGGGGTTAGGGTTAGGGTTAGGGTTAGGGTTAGGGTTAGGGTTAGGTTAGGGTTAGGGTTAGGGTTAGGGTTAGGGTTAGGTTAGGGTTAGGGTTAGGGTTAGGGTTAGGGTTAGGGTTAGGGTTAGGGTTAGGGTTAGGGTTAGGGTTAGGGTTAGGGTTAGGGTTAGGGTTAGGGTTAGGGTTAGGGTTAGGGTTAGGGTTAGGGTTAGGGTTAGGGTTAGGGTTAGGGTTAGGGTTAGGGTTAGGGTTAGGGTTAGGGTTAGGGTTAGGGTTAGGGTTAGGGTTAGGGTTAGGGTTAGGGTTAGGGTTAGGGTTAGGGTTAGGGTTAGGGTTAGGGTTAGGGTTAGGGTTAGGGTTAGGGTTAGGGTTAGGGTTAGGGTTAGGGTTAGGGTTAGGGTTAGGGTTAGGGTTAGGGTTAGGGTTAGGGTTAGGGTTAGGGTTAGGGTTAGGGTTAGGGTTAGGGTTAGGGTTAGGGTTAGGGTTAGG